>NC_140998.1:208265619-208549899 GCF_052327205.1 Somniosus microcephalus | reverse complement strand
CCCCCTCCTCCTCTCTTTTCCCCCTCCTCTCTCTTTCGCCCCCCCCTCTCCCCTCCTCTCTTTCCCCCCACCCTCCCCCTCCTCCCCCCCCCTCTCTCTTTCCCCCCCTCCTCTCTTCCCCCTCCCCTCCTCTTCCCCCCCTCCTCTCTCTTCCCCCCCTCCTCTCTCTTCCCCCCCCTCCTCTCTTTCCCCCCCCTCCTCTCTTTCCCCCCCTCCTCTCTCTTCCCCCCCTCCTCTCTCTTTCCCCCCTCCTCTCTCTTCCCCCCCTCCTCTCTCTTTCCCCCCCTCCTCTCTCTTTCCCCCCTCCTCTCTCTTTCCCCCCCCTCTCCCCTCCTCTCTCTTTCCCCCCCCCTCTCCCCTCCTCTCTCTTTCCCCCCCCTCTCCCTTTCCCCCCCCCTCTCCCCTCCTCTCTCTTTCCCCCCCCCTCTCCCCTCCTCTCTCTTCCCCCCCCTCTCCCCTCCTCTCTCTCCCCCCCTCCCCTCCTCTCTCTTTCCCCCCCCCTCCCCTCCTCTCTCTTTCCCCCCCCTCTCCCCTCCTCTCTCTTTCCCCCCCCTCTCTCTTTCCCCCCCTCTCTCTTTCCCCCCCCCTCCTCTCTCTTTTTCCCCCCCTCTCCCCTCCTCTCTTTCCCCCCCTCTCTTTCCCCCCCTCTCCCCTCCTCTCTCTTCCCCCCCTCTCCCCTCCTCTCTTTCCCCCCCTCCCCTCTCTTTCCCCCCCCTCTCCCCTCCTCTCTTTCCCCCCCCTCTCCCCTCCTCTCTTTCCCCCCCCTCTCCCCTCCTCTCTTTCCCCCCCCCTCTCCCCTCCTCTCTCTTCCCCCCCTCTCCCCTCCTCTCTCTTCCCCCCCCTCTCCCCTCCTCTCTCTTTCCCCCCCCCTCTCCCCTCCTCTCTTTCCCCTCTCTCCCCTCCTCTCTCTTTCCCCCCCCTCTCCCCTCCTCTCTCTTTCCCCCCCCCCCCTCCTCTCTCTTTCCCCCCCCCCTCCTCTCTCTTTCCCCCCCCCTTCTCCCCTCCCGGCTGTTCCCTCACCGTTGTACCGGTCCGGTTTATTTTCCAAACCCCAATGACGGTCACTTTCCTCCATGTCTCGATCCGCTGTGGTGCGCAGCTGAAGTACCAATAATACAATACAATACAATACAAATCGCTTTATTGGCATGATAAGGTACATCTTATGTTGCCAAAGCATCAAAATACATTTATGGTTGAACACATAAACGCGGTTCCATTCATACAGTGTATAAACAGGTATATCCCTGAGTTTATAAATATACATTCGCATTGTTTATATATACTCTTGTCTTAGTTTACTGGTTGTCCCTCTGTTCATGGCAAGCTGTAACATAGTGTGCTGTCAGTGTTACACAGCTTCTCTCCTCCCCCAGTAGGAATGGGAGTTTTTGGTTGTCAGTCAGATTTCTGAATTCAGGGCATATTTGTGAGAATTTTTGGTAGAAATTCTCTCTGATGCCCTGATATTTTCCACAGGCTGTGAGGAAGTGCATCTCTGTCTCAACTACTCCCTGACTGCAGTGAGAGCATATCCTGTCTTCTCTTGGCAGCCTGGTCTGCCTGTGTCTGCCTTTTTCGATTGCTAGGCTATGTTCGCTAAGTCTGTACCTTGTCAAGGTTCTTCTCAGTTTGTTATCCTTTACCATGGTCAGGTAATCAGCTATGTTGTATTGTCTGTTTAGGGCCAAGTAGCAATTGAGTTTGCTTTGGGTTTTTGTTGTTTCTGCCCAATATGACAGATATTTTTCCTTTTGCTTTGCGACGATTGTGTTGGGTCGAATTCTTTGTGTTACCCTGTCACTGTCCTGGGACTGGTTATTGTTAGTATTGTTATTAGTTACTTTATTGAGTCCCAGGACTAGTTGACTGAGGGTATTCTTCTTTATGGTCAGCTCTTGGCATTTCAGGGCGTCGTAGTGATAGCATTGGGGGTTGCTCATTTGTAGGTGATTCCAAAATTTGGTGGCTCTTTTTTGGATAGTGATTATTAATGGGTATTGGCCTAGTTCCGCCCTGCATGCGTTGTTTACTGTTTTCCTTTGAGTCCGGAGGATACTTTTACAGAATTCCGCATGTAGGATCTCAATTGGGTGTTTGTCCCATTTTGCAAAATCTTGTTGTGTTAGTGGTCCCCAGACCTCACTGCCATAGAGTGCAATTGGTTCAATTACTGATTTGAAAATTTTGAGCCAAATGCTAATTGGGATTTCTATTTGGATTGATTTTTTGATGGCATAGAAAGCCCTTCTTGCTTTCTCTTTCAGTTCATTCACAGCCAGTTTGAAGTTTCCCGTAGAACTGATTTTTAAGCCCAAGTATGTGTAGTGAGTGGTTTGTTCAATTTTGGTTGTTCCTACTGTGAAATTTATTGTGGGTCCATGTTGTTTGGATCTTTGCTGGAACACAAGGACTTTGGTTTTTTGGGGATTTATTGTCAGGGCCCAAGTCTGGCAGTACGACTCCAGCAGGTCCAGGTTCTGCTGTAGACCCTCCTTAGTTGGTGACAGCAGAACCAGGTCGTCGGCATAGAGGAGGAATTTAACCTTGGATTCATATAGGGTGAGGCCGGGTGCTGTAGATTGTTCAAGTAGTTTTGCCAATCCATTAATGTAAATATTAAAGAGTGTCGGTGAGATTGGCGAGCCCTGCGTCACCCCCCGCCCCTGTGGGAAGTATTTTGTTTGTTTGTCTCCAATTTTAACTGCACATTTATTGTTTGTATACATTGATTTAATTACATCATATGTTTTCCCTCCTACCCCGCTTTCGATAAGTTTCAGGAATAAACCGTCATGCCAGATGGAGTCGAAAGCCTTCTGGAAATCTACAAAGCATGCGTAGATTTTGCTTTTGTTATGGTGAACGTGTTTGTCAATTAGGGTCTGTAGGGTGAAGATATGATCGGATGTTCTATAGTTTGGCAGGAATCCAATTTGGCTTTTACTCAAGACATTGTGCTCTTCAAGGAAGTTTATAAGTCTTTTGTTTATGATGCTACAGAATACCTTCCCCAGGTTACTGTTTACACAGATGCCTCGATAGTTGTTTAAGAACATAAGAACATAAGAAATAGGAGCAGGAGTAGGCCAATCGGCCCCTCGAGCCTGCTCCACCATTCAATAAGATCATGGCTGATCTGATCCTAACCTCAAATCTTCTATCACTCTGCATCCACCCGAACCCATGTGATCTCCCGGGAGAGGCGAAAAACCAGATAAAGACCCAATGGCCAATTTGGGAGAAAAAAATCTGGGAAATTCCTCTCCGACCCATCTAGGCGATCGAAATTCTTCCAGGAGATCATTCTGTCCCTATATTTTCTACAGTACTTACCTTCTGTAAAGGCGATCTCCACCCCAGCCAGGAACAGGAATAAAACCATCTCCTGAAATCTAACAGAATTAGAACACAGTAGGAGCAGAACAAGGCTACACGGCCCCTGGGCCCGCTCCACTACCCACAGGGCCATGACCATTCCGAACCCAGACTCATGTCCAATTTCCTGCCTGCTCCCCGTAACCCTTTATTCCCTTTACTTCTAGGAAACTATCTATTTCTGTTTTAAATTTATTTAATGATGTAGCTTCCACAGCTTTCTGGGGCAGCAAATTCCACAAACCTACCACCCTCTGAGTGAAGAAGTTTCTCCTCATCTCAGTTTTGAATGAGCAGCCCCTTATTTTAAGATTATGCCCCCTAGTTCTAGTTTCACCCATCATTGGGAACATCCTCACCGCATCCACCCGATCAAGCCCCTTCACAATCTTATATGTTTCAATAAGATCGCCTCTCATTCTTCTGAACTCCAATGAGTAGAGTCCCAATCTACTCAACCTCTCCTCATATGACCACCCCCTCATCCCCGGGATTAACCGAGTGAACCTTCTTTGTACTGACTCGAGAGCAAGTATGTCTTTTCTTAAGTATGGACACCAAAACTGTATGCAGTATTCCAGGTGCGGCCTCACCAATACCTTGTACAACTGCAGCAATACCTCCCTGTTTTTATATTCCAACCCCCTAGCAATAAAAGCCAACATTCCATTGGCCTTCTTAATCACTTGCTGCACCTGCATACTAACTTTTTGAGTTTCGTGCACCAGGACCCCCAGATCCCTTTGTACTACAGTACTTTCCAGTTTCTTGCCATTAAGATAATAACTTGCTCTATGATTTTTCCTGCCAAAGTGCATAACCTCACACTTTCCAGTATTGTATTCCATCTGCCAAATCTCTGCCCACTTACTTAGCCTGTCTATGTCCCTTTGCAGGTTTTTTATGTCCTCCTCACTCACTACTTTCCCTCCCATCTTTGTATCATCTGCAAACTTTGCTATGTTACACTCGGTCCCCTCCTCCAAATCGTTAATATAGATTGTAAAGAGTTGGGGACCCAGCACTGACCCCTGCGGAACACCACTAGTTACTGGTTGCCAATCTGAGAACGAACCATTTATCCCAACTCTCTGCTTTCTGTTAGAGAGCCAATCCTCCACCCACGCCAGAATATTACCCCCAATCCCGTGATTTTTTATCTTGAGCAATAATCTTTTGTGTGGCACCTTGTCAAATGCCTTTTGGAAGTCTAAATACACTACGTCCACTGGTTCCCCTTTATCCACCCTGTATGTTACTTCCTCAAAAAACTCAAGCAAATTTGTTAAACATGACTTCCCCTTCATGAAACCATGCTGAGTTTGCCCTATTAAATTATGTTTATCCAAATGTCCCGTTACTGTCTCCTTAATAATGGACTCTAACATTTTACCAACCACAGATGTTAGGCTAACAGGTCTATAGTTTCCAGCCTTCTGCCTACTACCCTTTTTAAATAAGGGTGTTACATTAGCAGTTTTCCAATCTGCCGGGACGTTTGCTGAGTCCAGTGAGTTTTGGAAAATTATTACCAATGCATCCACAATCCCTACCGCTACTTCCCTCAAGACCCTGGGATGCAAGCCATCAGGTCCAGGGGATTTATCTGCCTTGAGTCCCATTATTTTACCAAGTACCACTTCCTTAGTGATTTTAATCGTATTTAGTTCCTCCCCCCCTAGAGCCCCCTGTTTGTCCAGTGTTGGGATATTCTTAGTGTCCTCTACTGTAAAGACTGATACAAAATAATTGTTCAGTGTTTTTGCCATCTCCATGTTTCCCACCATTAATTTCCCGGTCTCATCCTCTAAGGGACCAACATTTACTTTAGCCACCCTTTTTCTTTTTATATAACTATAGAAACTTTTACTGTCTGTTTTTATATTTTTTGCTAATTTACTTTCATAATCTATCTTCCCTTTCTTAATCAATCTTTTTGTTATTTTTTGCTGTCTTTTAAAGACTTCCCAATCTTCCATCCTCCCACTAGATTTGGCTACCTTATATGCCCTTGTTTTTAGTCGGATACTATCCTTAATTACTTTACTTAGCCACGGATGGCTATCTTTTCTTTTACACCCTTTTTTCCTCAGTGGAATATATTTTTTTTGGAAGTTGTAAAATAACTCCTTAAATGTACACCACTGGTCATGTACCGTCTTACCCTTTAATCTATTTTCCCAGTCCACTCTAATTAATTCCACTCTCATACCTTCATAGTCTCCTTTATTCAAGCTCAGCACGCTTGTTTGAGATCCAACCTTCTCACCCTCTAATTGAATATGGAACTCAACCATGTTATGGTCACTCATTCCAAGGGGATCCTTTACTAGGACATTTTTAATTAATCCTGTCTCATTACACAGGACCAAATCTAAGGTTGCTTGCCCCCTGGTCGGTTCAGTTACATACTGCTCAAGAAACCCATCCCTAATACACTCAATGAACTCTTCCTCAAGGCTGCTCTGCCCAATTTGATTTGTCCAGTTAATATGATAATTAAAATCCCCCATAATTATAGCTGTTCCCTTATTACAAGCCTCAACTATTTCCTGATTAATACTCCGTCCAACAGAGTTGCAACTGTTCGGAGGCCTATAGACTACACCCACTAGTGTTTTTTTCCCCTTATTATTCCTTACCTCCACCCAAACTGTTTCACTATCCTGCTCCTTTGACCCAATATCATTTCTCTGTATTATAGTGATTCCTTCCTTTATTAACATAGCCACCCCACCTCCTCTCCCTTCCTGCCTGTCCTTCCTGATTGTTAAATAACCTGGTATGTTTAATTCCCAGTCATGGTCACCCTGCAGCCATGTTTCTGTAATGGCCACAAGATCATACCCATATGTCATTATTTGTGCCGTTAACTCATTCATTTTGTTACGAATGCTACGTGCATTCAGATAAAGAACTTTCAAATATGTTTTGTAACACTTAGTTCCTGTTTTTTCCCTTCTTAGTACTTTACTTTTTACTCCATACCTTCTGTCCCTTCCTGACACATTCTGTTTTTTAATTCCCCCACTGCTACCTAAGTCTATGACCTTCTCTGTTGTCATTTCTATTATTTGCTCTCTAGAAACCTCCCCCCCACTAATTAGTTTAAAGCCCTCTCTACAGCCCTAGTTATATGATTCGCCAGGACTCTAGTCCCAGCACTGGCCAAGTGGAGTCCGTCCCAACAGAACAGCTCCCTCCTGTCCCAGTACTGGTGCCAGTGTCCCAAGAAGCAAAACCCATTTCTCCCACACCAGTCTTTGAGCCACGCATTTAACTCTTTAATTTTATTTATCCTAGCCAAATTTGCTCGTGGCTCAGGTAATAACCCAGAGATTATTACCCTTGAGGTTCTGTTTTTTAATTTGACCCCTAGCTGCTCATACTCCTTTAACAGAACCGTCTTCCTTGTCCTATCTACGTCGTTTGTACCAACATGGACCACGACAACTGGATCCTCCCCCTCCCACTGCAAGTTTCTTTCCAGCCCAGAAGAGATGTCCTTAACCCTGGCACCAGGCAGGCAACACAGCCTTCGGGACTCCCGCTCTTGACTGCAGAGAACCCTATCTATCCCCCTAATGATACTATCCCCTACCACTACAACATTTCTTTTACTCCCTCCACTTGAATGGCCCCCTGTACCACGGTGCTGTGGCCAGGTTGCTCATCCTCCCTGCAGTCCCCGCTCCCGCCCTCACAGGGAGTAAGAACCTCGATCCTGCTGGACAAGAACAAGGGCTGCGTCTCCTTCAACACTACATCCTGGATCCCTGTACCTTCCTCACTCGTAGTCACACCGTCCTGTCCCTGACCACGGACTACATCTGCAGTAATTAACTTCATAGGTGTGACCATCTCCTGAAACATAGAGTCCAGGAACTTCTCCCCCTCCCTGATGTGTCGCAGTGTCCGAAGCTCGGTCTCAAGCTCCATAACATGGAACTTGAGTTCCTCTAGCAGCAAACACTTGTCGCAGATGTAATCACCGTTAGCCTCAATGGGGTTCACCGGCTCCCACATCTCGCAACAGTAACACATCACCTGCTCCATTCTATATAATTAATTAAATTTCTTATTATTAGTTATGAAGACCCTGCCCGGATATATATGATAATATCACACCACTATTCAATAGGACTTACCAACTTAAAGGTATGAAAGAGAAGAGAAGGAAGAAAACCAACCAACCAGCTGATCACCAACCTCCTCCTTGAATACTGTCTGTGGAGCCTGTTTGGTTGACTCGTCTCGCTGCTCCGCCTCCGCAGTGCTGTCTAAGCCTGGGAGTGGGGAATAAAACAGAGCAAAAAACACACCCTCACCTCCCACTTCTCCGAACTCTCCCACTTAGCAAAACTCCAGCAGCACTCAATGCACAAAGCACTCCGTGCACCGCACTAGCCCCTCCCCTTTTATACCTGGATTCTACTTCCTGTTTAAACTGCCCAAGAGTTTAAAAAACCCTTAAAAAATTAAACTTACTTCAAATAATTGACTTCTTAACACACTAAAATTCACAAAATACACTTAAATGATTTTTCTCCCACTTAGCAAAACTCCAGCAGCACTCGATTTTGTCCCCACTTTTGTATATGGGTGTTATGAGTCCTTTGTTCCAGATGTCAGGGAAATAACCGGCACTCAGAACCAAGTTGAAGAGTTTTAGGATAGCCAGTTTCAGTTTGTCGTCTGCGTGTTTAACCATCTCGTTTAGTATGCCGTCTGTCCCGCAAGCTTTTCCTGGTCGCAGGTCCTTGAGTTTTTCAAGAAGTTCTTTTTCTGTTATTATGGCGTCTAGCGGGTTTTGGTTATCTTTTATGGCCATTTCAAGCTTTTCCAGTTTTTTGCGTATTTGGTGTTGCTCTGGTCTTAGTGTGTTTTTCTGGTATAATTTTTCAAAGTGGTTTACCCATGTGTCCCCATTTTGAATGGACAAATCGTCGTGTTGTTTTTTGTGTAGTGTTTTCAAGTTGTCCCAGAAACAATTCGACTCAATGGATTCCTCCATGGAGCTGAGTGTATTCTTAATAAATTGCTCTTTTTTGGTCCTGAGTGTGTTTCTGTATTGTGTTAGCGTCTGACAATAAGTAAGGCGTAATTCCTCGTTTTCTGGATGTCTGTGTTTTTGGTTTGATAGTTTTCTAAGTTTTTTCCTCATGTTATGGCAATCATGGTCAAACCATTTTTCATAGTTTTTTGTTTTGGGTTTGTTCTTGCGAGCTTTCAAGTTTGCATTTGTTGCCAAATTATCAAAAATATTGTTTAGTTTACTAACTGCCCGGTTTACGCCTTCTTTATTGTGAGTGTATATGTTATCCAGAAAGGTGTCTAAGAGAGCTTGAGTTGATGCATTGCTAATTGTTTTCTGGTATTTTTCCGTGTCATTTTTGGCCCATCTGTACGATTTTTTGGTGTTGTACAGTTTACTGGGTTGTGTTTCTATGTTGTTTGTTTCTGTCTTTTTGAGAAACATAGTAATTTGGCTGTGATCTGACAGTGTTGTTTGTGGTTTGACTGTGAATGCTCTGAAAGAGGATGGGTCCAAGTCTGTAATCATATAGTCTACTGTGCTGCAGCCAAGAGGTGAGCAGTAGGTCGATCTTCCTAGGAGGTCTCCTATGAACCTACCATTGACAATGTACAGACCCAGGTTTCGACAGAGCTGTAGTAGCTGTTTACCGTTGGTATTTGACTGCTTGTCGCAGTTATGCCTGTATGGAAGGGAAGGGATGTCAAAGTGGTTGTTCCCGAATACGTAATTGTTTCCCTGATTATTGGTGAAGTCTGGTTCTTCGCCCGTTCTTGAATTGAGGTCCCCACAGATCAACACGTTCCCCTGGGCCTGGTATTGGATAATTTCCCCCTCCATGTTGGAGAAGGTGTCCTCTTTGTAGTACGGGGAATCAATTGGAGGGATATAAAGTGCGCAAATGTAAACATCTTGGGTGTTTGAGATAATCTCCCTCTCAAGTTTGAGCCACATATGGTTTTCGCCCTTTTTTATAAATTTGATGTAATTCTTAAGTTCTGTTTTAAACCAGATCAGTATGCCTCCGGAGTCTCTGCCTTGGGTTACACTTGGTAATTTATTGGAGGGGACCACTAGCTCAGTGTACCCTTGGGGACAGCCGGTGTGTCCTTTTCCTTTATACCAAGTTTCCTGTAAAATGATAATATCTAGATCTTTAGTTTCCTCTATGAACTCTGGGGTCCTACTCTTCACTTCTCGCACTGAAGAGCGTAGACCTTGGATATTCCAGGTCGAAATATATAAGGATTTCATGTTAAGTTTTATCTTTTTCTATGATAGGTTAAAAAGTGGTACGTGTTTGTCGTGTCTAAGTGTGGGGAAAAAAAAGATCACCCCAGTTGTCTACAAAAGTTAATACAATTTGGTTACAGTTCTTTCTATTAATTAGTCCTTGATCCATAAGGCGGAAGTAGATGCTGCTGCACATCTGCTTATTGTCTCTTAATGGATTGTTTCTGTCTGAGGTATTGCGTACGTCCTGTGCATCTCTCCCTCTGTCTGGCTGGTAGCGGTCCTATTCCCCTGTGGGACAGGAGTGGTGCAGGTCTGATAATGTTGTTTTGCATGGGGATCCTCTCCGGTCTCGGTTGGTGTGGTGGTGGTCTTTGTAGTGTTCCTGATATGTACCCCGCTGATCTCTGGTGGTCGGCGGGGGGTCCTCTTGGAGTCTGGGTATGGACCCGGTTAAAAGCGACGTCCTTCAGGGCTTTAGCAAAGATCGATATTTTTTGCCTTTGGATGTGGACGTGGTCGTAAAGACATTCTTCATCGAGGGTGGGGTGTTGGGCCAGCTGTACGTTGTGGTTTGATTCGCATTCTGTTGCTATGCTGGCATTTATCTCATGAATTGTGTTGTTGTTGAAGTCTGTTCTCGGCAATATTGTGGAAACAGTGATTCTAGTGTTTGGAAATGTACTGCTTGCCTTCCTAATCATTGCTCTGAGCGATGTTGCTACCTCTTTCTGTTTGGCCTTTAGGTCATTTGTGCCCGTGTGTATTATTATGTGTTGGGGGGAGCCTAATCTGGCTTTGGTCAGCCATCCCATGGCTCTGTCTGTTGTTGGGCACCAAATCTTTTCTACTTTACTTCTAGGGAAGAGCTTTTTCTCCCATAGAAATTTCCCATTTGAGTCTATGAGTATTACGACGTCAGCCTTGTTTGTGTTTACTGTCTGGTGGCTTTCGCCTGGACTCATAGTGTGTGTGCTGGGCTGGGGTGTCTGGTGTGTGCGTACCTCTTGTGAGCGGCTCGCTTGTGGTTCCATGGTGGTGGGGGAAGATTGCGAGTCAGTATGCTGGTCGGTCTGTGTGGCACCCCTTGTATTGTGTGTCTGTTGCTTTTGTTCCGTGTGGGAGTGCAGCCGTTCCGTCCGGCTCTGTCTTGTCTTATCTCTAGTCTCTGGTTGCTGGTCTAATGGTGTTTTCTCTCCTCTATGGCTCTCTTCTTTTTCCTGCAGCTCTTTCACCTGATTCTTAAGTAGATTCACCTGGTTATCAAGTCTATTCAGCTCTCTCTTGTGTCTCTCCCTCTCCTGCTTTTGTTTGTCATTCAATTTGAGGACCTCCTCTCTAAGTTTAACCATCTCTATCTCTAATTGATTAAATTTATCTTTTGGTTGTATCTGGCTGTGTGATCCCGGGGTATGTGTCTGGTCGGCCCTGGAAGGCTCACTCACTTCCTGGCTAAGCTGGTCGGCCCTGGAAGGCTCACTCACTTCCTGGCTATGCTGCTCTTCTCTTGGTGGGCTGGGAATGGTAGGGGAACTATGTGTGGCTTCCTCCGTGGTAGTTATGCTGGGGTTTGTCAGTTGTATCGTGTGGCTGTGGTTCCCCGGGGTTAGTGTCTGGTTTGAACTGTGTGGCTCGTTCATCCCTTGACCATGCAGATTTTCTCCTGGTAAGTTGTCAATGTTGGGGGGAGTGCGGGCCACTCTGGGGCTGTTCATTCCCCTCGTAGTTGATCTTTTCAGTGTCCTGAAGGCCGTTGCAAATTTGTCGAGGTTGCCTTGCACTAATATTGTTCCGGTATTGTACGCGTTGACAGTCGTGATTGAACTGTCTCCTGGTGTGTTAATTTTCATTATGGACCCATTTGCGGTATTGTTTAGCTTAACACTGGTATAGTGTGATTTTATTGCTCTGATCCAAGTCGCTGGCTGATCTGAGTAGAATATGAGGTTACTTTTTGTCCCATTGTTGTAACAGTCAGTAAAGAGAGTTTCTGGTTTTTCTCTCATCTGAGCATGCTTGATCGTTTTTATAGCTTTTTTTGTGGTGTTGGGGGGAATCTGGAAGCGGGGCTGTTGTGGGTCTTCTGATTCGCTCATTTTTGGTAAAGTATTGTTGATCTTAGAATAAGCTTTTCTGGGGCCCCGGGTTTGGTGTTACCCTCTCCCTGTTCGCGAACTTTCCCGGTCCCCCTCTCCGACCCCGTGGTCCCTGGGCCTCGGCTCCTGGGTTCACCCTTCTCAGGTCTGAGTCTGTGAGCCGCTGTTTCCCGGTGCCTTCGGGCTGTTCCCCTCCCCCTCAGTGGTCTCTGGGCCTCTGTTTCGGCCTGGCTCCTCGGGCCTTTCCCTGGGCCTCCCTCCCTGGGCCCTGTACTCACGGTCTTGGTTGCGAGCCTTCTGGTTGCTCTCCTTCTCCTCAGAGGTCTCTGTGCCTGCTGGCCTGGCTCCTCGGGCCTTTCCCGTGCTGGATTGTTGGGCTGCGGCCCGAGTCCCCTCGGCTGTGCCGATTGCTGGATTTCCGGGCTGCGTTCCGAATCTCCTCGGCTGTGCCGATTTCTGGGATGCGGCCCGAGTCCTCTCCGCTGTGCCGATTGCCGGGCTGCGTTCCGGATCTCCTCGGCTGTGCCGATTTCTGGGATGCGGCCCGAGTCCTCTCCGCTGTGCCCGTTGCCGGGCTGCGTTCCGATTTCTGGGATGCGGCCCGAGTCCCCTCGGCTGTGCCGGTTGCTGGACCGCTGGGCTGCGGCCCGAGTCACCTCGCCTCCTCGAACTCGGTCCCGATGCCGCCGACTCAACCACCGCTGCTGAAGCCCCGTGTGGCTGCCGTTCACTGGTTTGTGTAGTTCTTCTCTTGTTTCTTTTTTTTTTGCTTTGGCTTTTTTTTTTCCCCTCTATTTTCCTCTGGGTTTTTTTTTCTTTGGTAGTCTTTCTGGCGGTCTTTTCCTTCTCTACTTTGTCTAGACTAATCTAAACTTAAACTAAACTAAACTAAACTAACTTAACTAGAACTAAATTTAATTTTAAAACCTTTTAAAAATTGAAATGAAATGAAACTTTTTCCCCCCACTTTAGACACTAAAAACACTGAAATCTCAGCAGCCCATCTTCAGCGTGTGTATTCACTCCGTCTGCTCCTGGAGACCTATCCCTCTAGAAATAAACCCTAATGCTTGGTTTGCTGTTTTTATAGCCCCATTGGTCCCAGTGCACAGCCCGCCAGCCATTGGACCACATAGCTGTCACTCACACCGGCCCAGTGAGCTTCATCCGCTGCTGACTGGCTCTCACACTCCGGGGTCTAATTGGCTGGGCGGGCATGAGTGAGAGGAAACAGTGAGTGAGAGGAAACAGTGAGTGAGAGGAAACAGTGAGTGAGTAAAAGCCAAATTGGATTCCTGCCAAACTATAGAACATCCGATCATATCTTCACCCTACAGACCCTAATTGACAAACACGTTCACCAAAACAAAAGCAAAATCTACGCATGCTTTGTAGATTTCCAGAAGGCTTTCGACTCCATCTGGCATGACGGTTTATTCCTGAAACTTATCGAAAGCGGGGTAGGAGGGAAAACATATGATGTAATTAAATCAATGTATACAAACAACAAATGTGCAGTTAAAATTGGAGACAAACAAACAAAATACATCCCACAGGGGAGGGGGGTGACGCAGGGCTCGCCAATCTCACCGACACTCTTTAATATTTACATTAATGGATTGGCAAAACTACTTGAACAATCTACAGCACCCGGCCTCACCCTATATGAATCCAAGGTTAAATTCCTCCTCTATGCAGACGACCTGGTTCTGCTGTCACCAACTAAGGAGGGTCTACAGCAGAACCTGGACCTGCTGGAGTCGTACTGCCAGACTTGGGCCCTGACAATAAATCCCCAAAAAACCAAAGTCCTTGTGTTCCAGCAAAGATCCAAACATCAGGGACCCAAAATAAATTTCACAGTAGGAACAACCAAAATTGAACAAACCACTAACTACACATACTTGGGCTTAAAAATCAGTTCTACGGGAAACTTCAAACTGGCTGTGAATGAACTGAAAGAGAAAGCAAGAAGGGCTTTCTATGCCATCAAAAAATCAATCCAAATAGAAATCCCAATTAGCATTTGGCTCAAAATTTTCAAATCAGTAATTGAACCAATTGCACTCTATGGCAGTGAGGTGTGGGGACCGCTAACACAACAAGAATTTGCAAAATGGGACAAACACCCAATTGAGATCCTACATGCAGAATTCTGTAAAAGTATCCTCCGGACTCAAAGGAAAACAGTAAACAATGCATGCAGGGCGGAACTAGGCCAATATCCATTAATAATCACTATCCAAAAAAGAGCCACCAAATTTTGGAATCACCTACAAATGAGCAACCCCCAATGCTATCACTACGACGCCCTGAAATGCCAAGAGCTGACCATAAAGAAGAATACCCTCAGTCAACTAGTCCTGGGACTCAGTGAAGTAACTACTAACAATACTAACAATAACCAGTCCCAGGACAGTGACAGGGTAACACAAAGAATTCGACCCAACACAATCGTCGCTAAGCAAAAGGAAAAATATCTGACATATTGGGCAGAAACAACAAAAACCCAAAGCAAACTCAATTGCTACTTGGCCCTAAACAGACAATACAACATAGCTGATTACCTGACCATGGTAAAGGATAACAAACTGAGAAGAACCTTGACAAGGTACAGACTTAGCGAACATAGCCTAGCGATCGAAAAAGGCAGACACAGGCAGACCAGGCTGCCAAGAGAAGACAGGATATGCTCTCACTGCAGTCAGGGAGTAGTGGAGACAGAGATGCACTTCCTCACAGCCTGTGGAAAATATCAGGGCATCAGGGAGAATTTCTACCAAAAATTCTCACAAATATGCACTGAATTCAGAAATCTGAATGACAACCAAAAACTCCCATTCCTACTGGGGGAGGAGAGAAGCTGTGTAACACTGGCGGCACACTATGTTACAGCTTGCCATGAACAGAGGGACAACCAGTAAACTAAGAAAAGAGTATATATAAACAAGGCGAATGTATATTTATACACTCAGGGATATACCTGATTATACACTGTATGAATAGAACTGCGTTTATGTGTTCAACCATAAATGTATTTTGATGCTTTGGCAACATAAGATGTACCTTATCATGCCAATAAAGCGATTTGAATTTGAATTTGACAGTGAGTGAGGGGACAGTGAGTGGGGACAGTGAGTGAGGGGGTTAGTGAGTGAGGGGATAGTGAGTGAGATGGACAGTGAGTGAGGGGAGAGTGATGTGGACAGTGGGTGAGGGGACAGTGAGTGAGGGGACAGTGAGTGAGGGGGACAGTGAGTGAGGGGAAAGTGAGGGAGGGGACAGTGAGTGAGGGGGACAGTGAATGAGGGAACAGTGAGTGAGGGGGACAATGAGTGAGGGAGAGTGGGTGAGGGGAGAGTGAGTGAGGTGACAGTGAGTGAGGGGGAGAGTGAGTGTGGGGGACAGTGAGTGAGGGGACAGTGAGTGAGGGGGACAGTGAGTGAGGGGAGAGTGAGTGAGGGGGACAGTGAGTGAGGGGAGAGTGTGTGCGGGGACAGTGAGAGAGTGGACAGGGAGTGAGGGGGAGAGTGAGTGAGGGGGACAATGAGTAAGGGGGCAGTGAGTGAGGGGGACAGTGAGTGAGGGGACAGTGAGTGAGAGGAGAGTGAGTGAGAGGAGAGTGAGTGAGGGGGTTGTGAGTGAGGGGATAGTGAGTAAGAGGGACAGTGAGTGAGGGGAGAGTGAGGGGGACAGTGGGTGAGGGGACAGTGAGTGAGGGGACAGTGAGTGAGGGGGACAGTGAGTGAGGGGGAAGTGAGTGAGGGGACAGTGAGTGAGGGGACAGTGAGTGAGGGGAGAGTGAGTGAGAGAGACAGTGAGGGAGGGGAGAGGGAGTGAGGGCGACAGTGAGTGAGGGGTTAGTGAGTGAGGGGAAAGTGAGTGAGGGGAGAGTGAGTGATGGGGACAGTGAGTGAGGAGAGAGTGAGTGAGAGGGACAGTGAGAGAGGGGTGAGTGAGTGAGAGGGACAGTGAGTGAGGGGGAGAGTGAGTGTGGGGGACAGTGAGTGAGGGGACAGTGAGTGAGGGGGACAGTGAGTGAGGGGAGAGTGAGTGAGGGGGACAGTGAGTGAGGGGAGAGTGTGTGCGGGGACAGTGAGAGAGTGGACAGGGAGTGAGGGGGAGAGTGAGTGAGGGGGACAATGAGTAAGGGGGCAGTGAGTGAGGGGACAGTGAGTGAGAGGAGAGTGAGTGAGAGGAGAGTGAGTGAGGGGGTTGTGAGTGAGGGGATAGTGAGTAAGAGGGACAGTGAGTGAGGGGAGAGTGAGGGGGACAGTGGGTGAGGGGACAGTGAGTGAGGGGACAGTGAGTGAGGGGGACAGTGAGTGAGGGGGAAGTGAGTGAGGGGACAGTGAGTGAGGGGACAGTGAGTGAGGGGAGAGTGAGTGAGAGAGACAGTGAGGGAGGGGAGAGGGAGTGAGGGCGACAGTGAGTGAGGGGATAGTGAGTGAGGGGAAAGTGAGTGAGGGGAGAGTGAGTGATGGGGACAGTGAGTGAGGAGAGAGTGAGTGAGAGGGACAGTGAGAGAGGGGTGAGTGAGTGAGAGGGACAGTGAGTGAGGGGAGAGTGAGTAAGGGGGAGAGTTAGTGCGGGGACAGTGAGTGAGGGGATAGTGAGTGAGGGGACAGTGAGTGAGGGGAGAGTGAGTGAGGAGAGACTGAGGGTGGACAGTGAGTGAGGGCACAGTGAGTGAGGGGAACAGTGAGTGAGGGGACAGTGAGTGAGGGGGACAGTGAGTGAGGGAACAGTGAGTGAGAGGACAGTGAGTGAGGGGGACAGTGAGTGAGGGGACAGTGAGTGAGGGGAGAGTGAGTGAGGGGACAGTGAGTAAGGGGAGAGTGAGTGAGGGGACAGTGAGTGAGGGGGACAGTGATTGAGGGGGACAGTGAGTGAGGGGACAGAGTGAGGGGACCGTGAGTGAGGGGGACAGGGAGTGAGGGGACAGTGAGTGAGAGAGCCAGTGAGTGAGGGGAGAGTGAGTGAGGGGAGAGTGAGTGAGGGGGAGAGTTAGTGAGGGGGACAGCGAGTGAGGGGGACACTGAGTGAGGGGGACAGTGAGTGAGGGGAGAGTGAGTGAGGGGGTCAGTGAGTGAGGGGACAGTGAGTGAGGGGAGAGTGACTGAGGGGACAGTGAGAGGGGAGAGTGGGTGAGGGGAGAGTGAGTGAGGGGGACAGTGAGTGAGGGGACAGTGAGTGAGGGGAGAGTGAGTGAGGGGGACAGTGAGTGAGGGGATAGTGAGTGAGGGGATAATGAATGAGGGGATAGTGAGTGAGAGAGGCAGTGAGTGAGAGGGACAGTGAGTGAGGGGAGTGTGAGTGATGGGGACAGTGAGTGAGGGGACAGTGAATGAGGGGGTTAGTGAGTGAGGGGATAGTGAGTGAGAGTGTCGGTGAGTAAGTGGTCAGTGAGTGAGGGTGGACAGTGAGTGAGGGCACAGTGAGTGAGGGGAACAGTGAGTGAGGGGACAGTGAGTGAGGGGGACAGTGAGTGAGGGAACAGTGAGTGAGAGGACAGTGAGTGAGGGGACAGTGAGTAAGGGGGACAGTGAGTGAGAGGGAGAGTGAGTGAGGGGACAGTGAGTGAGGGGAGAGTGAGTGAGGGGACAATGAGCGAGGGTACAGTGAGTGAGGGGGACAGTGAGTGAGGGGGACAGTGTGTGAGGGGACAGAGTGAGGGGACAGTGAGTGAGGGTGACAGGGAGTGATGGGACAGTGAGTGAGAGGGCCAGTGAGTGAGGGGAGAGTGAGTGAGGGGAGACTGAGTGAGGGGAGAGTGAGTGAGGGGACAGTGAGTGAGGGGGACAGTGAATGAGGGGTACAGTGAGTGAGTGGAGAGTGAGTGAGGGGGTCAGTGAGTGAGGAGGACAGTGAGTGAGGGGAGAGTGACTGAGGGGACAGTGAGAGGGGAGAGTGAGTGAGGGGAGAGTGAGTGAGGGGGACAGTGACTGAGGGGACAGTGAGTGAGGGGAGAGTGAGTGAGGGGGACCGTGAGTGAGGGGATATGAGTGGGGATAATGAGTGAGGGGATAGTGAGTGAGAGAGACAGTGAGTGAGAGGGACAGTGAGTGAGAGGAGTGTGAGTGATGGGGACAGTGAGTGAGGGGATAGTGAGTGAGGGGAGAGTGAGTGAGTGGACGGTGAGTGACGGGATAGTGAGTGAGAGGGGATAGTGAGTGAGAGGGACAGTGACTGAGGGGAGAGTGAGTGATGGGGACAGTGAGTGAGGGGAGAGAGAGTAAGGGGGAGTGGGAGTGAGGGGACAGTGAGTGAGGGGAGAATGAGTGAGGTGACAGTGAGTGAGGGGATAGTGAGTGAGGGGACAGTGAGTGAGGGGACAGTGAGTGAGGGGACAGTGAGTGAGGGGAGAGTGAGTGAGAGAGACAGTGAGGGAGGGGAGAGGGAGTGAGGGCGACAGTGAGTGAGGGGATAGTGAGTGAGGGGAAAGTGAGTGAGGGGAGAGTGAGTGATGGGGACAGTGAGTGAGGAGAGAGTGAGTGAGAGGGACAGTGAGAGAGGGGTGAGTGAGTGAGAGGGACAGTGAGTGAGGGGAGAGTGAGTAAGGGGGAGAGTTAGTGCGGGGACAGTGAGTGAGGGGATAGTGAGTGAGGGGACAGTGAGTGAGGGGAGAGTGAGTGAGGAGAGACTGAGGGTGGACAGTGAGTGAGGGCACAGTGAGTGAGGGGAACAGTGAGTGAGGGGACAGTGAGTGAGGGGGACAGTGAGTGAGGGAACAGTGAGTGAGAGGACAGTGAGTGAGGGGGACAGTGAGTGAGGGGACAGTGAGTGAGGGGAGAGTGAGTGAGGGGACAGTGAGTAAGGGGAGAGTGAGTGAGGGGACAGTGAGTGAGGGGGACAGTGATTGAGGGGGACAGTGAGTGAGGGGACAGAGTGAGGGGACCGTGAGTGAGGGGGACAGGGAGTGAGGGGACAGTGAGTGAGAGAGCCAGTGAGTGAGGGGAGAGTGAGTGAGGGGAGAGTGAGTGAGGGGGAGAGTTAGTGAGGGGGACAGCGAGTGAGGGGGACACTGAGTGAGGGGGACAGTGAGTGAGGGGAGAGTGAGTGAGGGGGTCAGTGAGTGAGGGGACAGTGAGTGAGGGGAGAGTGACTGAGGGGACAGTGAGAGGGGAGAGTGGGTGAGGGGAGAGTGAGTGAGGGGGACAGTGAGTGAGGGGACAGTGAGTGAGGGGAGAGTGAGTGAGGGGGACAGTGAGTGAGGGGATAGTGAGTGAGGGGATAATGAATGAGGGGATAGTGAGTGAGAGAGGCAGTGAGTGAGAGGGACAGTGAGTGAGGGGAGTGTGAGTGATGGGGACAGTGAGTGAGGGGACAGTGAATGAGGGGGTTAGTGAGTGAGGGGATAGTGAGTGAGAGTGTCGGTGAGTAAGTGGTCAGTGAGTGAGGGTGGACAGTGAGTGAGGGCACAGTGAGTGAGGGGAACAGTGAGTGAGGGGACAGTGAGTGAGGGGGACAGTGAGTGAGGGAACAGTGAGTGAGAGGACAGTGAGTGAGGGGACAGTGAGTAAGGGGGACAGTGAGTGAGAGGGAGAGTGAGTGAGGGGACAGTGAGTGAGGGGAGAGTGAGTGAGGGGACAATGAGCGAGGGTACAGTGAGTGAGGGGGACAGTGAGTGAGGGGAGAGTGAGTGAGGGGAGACTGAGTGAGGGGAGAGTGAGTGAGGGGACAGTGAGTGAGGGGGACAGTGAATGAGGGGTACAGTGAGTGAGTGGAGAGTGAGTGAGGGGGTCAGTGAGTGAGGAGGACAGTGAGTGAGGGGAGAGTGACTGAGGGGACAGTGAGAGGGGAGAGTGAGTGAGGGGAGAGTGAGTGAGGGGGACAGTGACTGAGGGGACAGTGAGTGAGGGGAGAGTGAGTGAGGGGGACCGTGAGTGAGGGGATATGAGTGGGGATAATGAGTGAGGGGATAGTGAGTGAGAGAGACAGTGAGTGAGAGGGACAGTGAGTGAGAGGAGTGTGAGTGATGGGGACAGTGAGTGAGGGGATAGTGAGTGAGGGGAGAGTGAGTGAGTGGACGGTGAGTGACGGGATAGTGAGTGAGAGGGGATAGTGAGTGAGAGGGACAGTGACTGAGGGGAGAGTGAGTGATGGGGACAGTGAGTGAGGGGAGAGAGAGTAAGGGGGAGTGGGAGTGAGGGGACAGTGAGTGAGGGGAGAATGAGTGAGGTGACAGTGAGTGAGGGGATAGTGAGTGAGGGGACAGTGAGTGAGGGGACAGTGAGTGAGGGGACAGTGAGTGAGGGGAGAGTGAGTGAGAGAGACAGTGAGGGAGGGGAGAGGGAGTGAGGGCGACAGTGAGTGAGGGGATAGTGAGTGAGGGGAAAGTGAGTGAGGGGAGAGTGAGTGATGGGGACAGTGAGTGAGGAGAGAGTGAGTGAGAGGGACAGTGAGAGAGGGGTGAGTGAGTGAGAGGGACAGTGAGTGAGGGGAGAGTGAGTAAGGGGGAGAGTTAGTGCGGGGACAGTGAGTGAGGGGATAGTGAGTGAGGGGACAGTGAGTGAGGGGAGAGTGAGTGAGGAGAGACTGAGGGTGGACAGTGAGTGAGGGGAACAGTGAGTGAGGGGACAGTGAGTGAGGGGGACAGTGAGTGAGGGAACAGTGAGTGAGAGGACAGTGAGTGAGGGGGACAGTGAGTGAGGGGACAGTGAGTGAGGGGAGAGTGAGTGAGGGGACAGTGAGTAAGGGGAGAGTGAGTGAGGGGACAGTGAGTGAGGGGGACAGTGATTGAGGGGGACAGTGAGTGAGGGGACAGAGTGAGGGGACCGTGAGTGAGGGGGACAGGGAGTGAGGGGACAGTGAGTGAGAGAGCCAGTGAGTGAGGGGAGAGTGAGTGAGGGGAGAGTGAGTGAGGGGGAGAGTTAGTGAGGGGGACAGCGAGTGAGGGGGACACTGAGTGAGGGGGACAGTGAGTGAGGGGAGAGTGAGTGAGGGGGTCAGTGAGTGAGGGGACAGTGAGTGAGGGGAGAGTGACTGAGGGGACAGTGAGAGGGGAGAGTGGGTGAGGGGAGAGTGAGTGAGGGGGACAGTGAGTGAGGGGACAGTGAGTGAGGGGAGAGTGAGTGAGGGGGACAGTGAGTGAGGGGATAGTGAGTGAGGGGATAATGAATGAGGGGATAGTGAGTGAGAGAGGCAGTGAGTGAGAGGGACAGTGAGTGAGGGGAGTGTGAGTGATGGGGACAGTGAGTGAGGGGACAGTGAATGAGGGGGTTAGTGAGTGAGGGGATAGTGAGTGAGAGTGTCGGTGAGTAAGTGGTCAGTGAGTGAGGGTGGACAGTGAGTGAGGGCACAGTGAGTGAGGGGAACAGTGAGTGAGGGGACAGTGAGTGAGGGGGACAGTGAGTGAGGGAACAGTGAGTGAGAGGACAGTGAGTGAGGGGACAGTGAGTAAGGGGGACAGTGAGTGAGAGGGAGAGTGAGTGAGGGGACAGTGAGTGAGGGGAGAGTGAGTGAGGGGACAATGAGCGAGGGTACAGTGAGTGAGGGGGACAGTGAGTGAGGGGGACAGTGTGTGAGGGGACAGAGTGAGGGGACAGTGAGTGAGGGTGACAGGGAGTGATGGGACAGTGAGTGAGAGGGCCAGTGAGTGAGGGGAGAGTGAGTGAGGGGAGACTGAGTGAGGGGAGAGTGAGTGAGGGGACAGTGAGTGAGGGGGACAGTGAATGAGGGGTACAGTGAGTGAGTGGAGAGTGAGTGAGGGGGTCAGTGAGTGAGGAGGACAGTGAGTGAGGGGAGAGTGACTGAGGGGACAGTGAGAGGGGAGAGTGAGTGAGGGGAGAGTGAGTGAGGGGGACAGTGACTGAGGGGACAGTGAGTGAGGGGAGAGTGAGTGAGGGGGACCGTGAGTGAGGGGATATGAGTGGGGATAATGAGTGAGGGGATAGTGAGTGAGAGAGACAGTGAGTGAGAGGGACAGTGAGTGAGAGGAGTGTGAGTGATGGGGACAGTGAGTGAGGGGATAGTGAGTGAGGGGAGAGTGAGTGAGTGGACGGTGAGTGACGGGATAGTGAGTGAGAGGGGATAGTGAGTGAGAGGGACAGTGACTGAGGGGAGAGTGAGTGATGGGGACAGTGAGTGAGGGGAGAGAGAGTAAGGGGGAGTGGGAGTGAGGGGACAGTGAGTGAGGGGAGAATGAGTGAGGTGACAGTGAGTGAGGGGATAGTGAGTGAGGGGACAGTGAGTGAGGGGACAGTGAGTGAGGGGACAGTGAGTGAGGGGAGAGTGAGTGAGAGAGACAGTGAGGGAGGGGAGAGGGAGTGAGGGCGACAGTGAGTGAGGGGATAGTGAGTGAGGGGAAAGTGAGTGAGGGGAGAGTGAGTGATGGGGACAGTGAGTGAGGAGAGAGTGAGTGAGAGGGACAGTGAGAGAGGGGTGAGTGAGTGAGAGGGACAGTGAGTGAGGGGAGAGTGAGTAAGGGGGAGAGTTAGTGCGGGGACAGTGAGTGAGGGGATAGTGAGTGAGGGGACAGTGAGTGAGGGGAGAGTGAGTGAGGAGAGACTGAGGGTGGACAGTGAGTGAGGGCACAGTGAGTGAGGGGAACAGTGAGTGAGGGGACAGTGAGTGAGGGGGACAGTGAGTGAGGGAACAGTGAGTGAGAGGACAGTGAGTGAGGGGGACAGTGAGTGAGGGGACAGTGAGTGAGGGGAGAGTGAGTGAGGGGACAGTGAGTAAGGGGAGAGTGAGTGAGGGGACAGTGAGTGAGGGGGACAGTGATTGAGGGGGACAGTGAGTGAGGGGACAGAGTGAGGGGACCGTGAGTGAGGGGGACAGGGAGTGAGGGGACAGTGAGTGAGAGAGCCAGTGAGTGAGGGGAGAGTGAGTGAGGGGAGAGTGAGTGAGGGGGAGAGTTAGTGAGGGGGACAGCGAGTGAGGGGGACACTGAGTGAGGGGGACAGTGAGTGAGGGGAGAGTGAGTGAGGGGGTCAGTGAGTGAGGGGACAGTGAGTGAGGGGAGAGTGACTGAGGGGACAGTGAGAGGGGAGAGTGGGTGAGGGGAGAGTGAGTGAGGGGGACAGTGAGTGAGGGGACAGTGAGTGAGGGGAGAGTGAGTGAGGGGGACAGTGAGTGAGGGGATAGTGAGTGAGGGGATAATGAATGAGGGGATAGTGAGTGAGAGAGGCAGTGAGTGAGAGGGACAGTGAGTGAGGGGAGTGTGAGTGATGGGGACAGTGAGTGAGGGGACAGTGAATGAGGGGGTTAGTGAGTGAGGGGATAGTGAGTGAGAGTGTCGGTGAGTAAGTGGTCAGTGAGTGAGGGTGGACAGTGAGTGAGGGCACAGTGAGTGAGGGGAACAGTGAGTGAGGGGACAGTGAGTGAGGGGGACAGTGAGTGAGGGAACAGTGAGTGAGAGGACAGTGAGTGAGGGGACAGTGAGTAAGGGGGACAGTGAGTGAGAGGGAGAGTGAGTGAGGGGACAGTGAGTGAGGGGAGAGTGAGTGAGGGGACAATGAGCGAGGGTACAGTGAGTGAGGGGGACAGTGAGTGAGGGGGACAGTGTGTGAGGGGACAGAGTGAGGGGACAGTGAGTGAGGGTGACAGGGAGTGATGGGACAGTGAGTGAGAGGGCCAGTGAGTGAGGGGAGAGTGAGTGAGGGGAGACTGAGTGAGGGGAGAGTGAGTGAGGGGACAGTGAGTGAGGGGGACAGTGAATGAGGGGTACAGTGAGTGAGTGGAGAGTGAGTGAGGGGGTCAGTGAGTGAGGAGGACAGTGAGTGAGGGGAGAGTGACTGAGGGGACAGTGAGAGGGGAGAGTGAGTGAGGGGAGAGTGAGTGAGGGGGACAGTGACTGAGGGGACAGTGAGTGAGGGGGACCGTGAGTGAGGGGATATGAGTGGGGATAATGAGTGAGGGGATAGTGAGTGAGAGAGACAGTGAGTGAGAGGGACAGTGAGTGAGAGGAGTGTGAGTGATGGGGACAGTGAGTGAGGGGATAGTGAGTGAGGGGAGAGTGAGTGAGTGGACGGTGAGTGACGGGATAGTGAGTGAGAGGGGATAGTGAGTGAGAGGGACAGTGACTGAGGGGAGAGTGAGTGATGGGGACAGTGAGTGAGGGGAGAGAGAGTAAGGGGGAGTGGGAGTGAGGGGACAGTGAGTGAGGGGAGAATGAGTGAGGTGACAGTGAGTGAGGGGATAGTGAGTGAGGGGACAGTGAGTGAGGGGACAGTGAGTGAGGGGAGAGTGAGTGAGAGAGACAGTGAGGGAGGGGAGAGGGAGTGAGGGCGACAGTGAGTGAGGGGATAGTGAGTGAGGGGAAAGTGAGTGAGGGGAGAGTGAGTGATGGGGACAGTGAGTGAGGAGAGAGTGAGTGAGAGGGACAGTGAGAGAGGGGTGAGTGAGTGAGAGGGACAGTGAGTGAGGGGAGAGTGAGTAAGGGGGAGAGTTAGTGCGGGGACAGTGAGTGAGGGGATAGTGAGTGAGGGGACAGTGAGTGAGGGGAGAGTGAGTGAGGAGAGACTGAGGGTGGACAGTGAGTGAGGGCACAGTGAGTGAGGGGAACAGTGAGTGAGGGGACAGTGAGTGAGGGGGACAGTGAGTGAGGGAACAGTGAGTGAGAGGACAGTGAGTGAGGGGGACAGTGAGTGAGGGGACAGTGAGTGAGGGGAGAGTGAGTGAGGGGACAGTGAGTAAGGGGAGAGTGAGTGAGGGGACAGTGAGTGAGGGGGACAGTGATTGAGGGGGACAGTGAGTGAGGGGACAGAGTGAGGGGACCGTGAGTGAGGGGGACAGGGAGTGAGGGGACAGTGAGTGAGAGAGCCAGTGAGTGAGGGGAGAGTGAGTGAGGGGAGAGTGAGTGAGGGGGAGAGTTAGTGAGGGGGACAGCGAGTGAGGGGGACACTGAGTGAGGGGGACAGTGAGTGAGGGGAGAGTGAGTGAGGGGGTCAGTGAGTGAGGGGACAGTGAGTGAGGGGAGAGTGACTGAGGGGACAGTGAGAGGGGAGAGTGGGTGAGGGGAGAGTGAGTGAGGGGGACAGTGAGTGAGGGGACAGTGAGTGAGGGGAGAGTGAGTGAGGGGGACAGTGAGTGAGGGGATAGTGAGTGAGGGGATAATGAATGAGGGGATAGTGAGTGAGAGAGGCAGTGAGTGAGGGGACAGTGAGTGAGGGGGACAGTGAGTGAGGGGGACAGTGAGTGAGAGGACAGTGAGTGAGGGGAGAGTGAGTGAGGGGGACAGTAAGTGAGGGGGACAGTGAGTGAGGGGACAGTGAGTGAGGGGACAGTGAGTGAGGGGAGAGTGAGTGAGGGGACAGTGAGTGAGGGGACAGTGAGTGAGGGGAGAGTGAGTGAGGGGACAGTGAGTGAGGGGAGAGTGAGTGGGGGGACAGTGAGTGAGGGGACAGTGAGTGAGGGGGTTAGTGAGTGAGAGGGACAGTGGCTGAGGGGAGAGTGAGTGATGGGGAGAGTGAGTAAGGGGGAGGGGGAGTGAGGGGAAGTGAGTGAGGGGAGAGTGAGTCAGGGGACAGTGAGTGAGGGGAGACTGAGTGAGGGGGACAGTGAGTGATGGGATAGTGAGTGAGGGGAGAATGAGTGAGAGGATTGTGAGTGAGAGAGACAGTGAGTAAGAGGGACAGTGAGTGAGGGGAGTGTGAGTGATGGGGACAGTGAGTGAGGGGAGATTGAGTAAGGGGAGAGTGAGTGAGGGGACATTGAGTGAGGGGATAGTGAGTGAGGGGACAGTGAGTGAGGGGACAGTGAGTGAGGGGAGAGTGAGTGAGGGGACAGTGAGTGAGGGGAAAGTGAGTGAGGGGACAGTGAGTGATGGGGAGAGTGAGTGAGGGGAGAGTGAGTGAGAGAAACAGTGTGGGAGGGGAGAGTGAGTGAGGGGGACAGTGAGTGAGGGGATTGTGAGTGAGAGGGACAGTGAGTGAGGGGAGAGTGAGGGGGACAGTGGGTGAGGGGACAGTGAGTGAGGGGACAGTGAGTGAGGGGGACAGTGAGTGAGGGGAAAGTGAGTGAGGGGACAGTGAGTGATGGGGAGAGTGAGTGAGGGGAGAGTGAGTGAGAGAAACAGTGTGGGAGGGGAGAGTGAGTGAGGGGGACAGTGAGTGAGGGGATTGTGAGTGAGAGGGACAGTGAGTTTGGGGAGAGTGAGTGAGGGGACAGTGAGTGAGTTGATAATGAGTGAGGGGAGAGTGAGTGAGGGGACAGTGAGTGAGTGGACAGTGAGTGAGGGGACAGTGAGTGAGGGGGTTAGTGCCTGTGGAGATAGTGAGTGAGAGGGACATTGAGTGAGGCAAGAGTGAGGGGGACAGTGGATGCGGGGACAGTGAGTGAGGAGACAGTGAGTGAGGGGGACAGTGAGTGAGGGGAAAGTGATTGTGGGGACAGTGAGTGAGGAGACAGTGAGTGAGGGGAGAGTGAGTGATTGGGACAGTGAGTGAGGGGAGAGTGAGTGAGGGGACAGTGAGTGAGGGGGACAGTGAATGAGGGGATCGTGAGTGAGGGAATAGTGAGTGAGCGAGACAGTGAGTGAGGGGAGAGTGAGTGAGGGGATAGTGAGTGAGAGGGACAGTGAGTGAGGGGAGAGTGAGTGATGGGGACAGTGAGTGAGGGGAGAGTGAGTGAGAGGGACAGTGAGTGAGGGGAGGCTGAGTGATCGGGAGAGTAAGTGAGGGGAGAGTGAGTGACAGGACAGTGAGTGAGGGGACAGTGAGTGAGGGGAGAGTGAGTGAGGGGACAATGAATGAGGGGACAGTGAGTGATGGGGACAGTGATTGAGGGGGACAGTGAGTGAGGGGACAGAGTGAGGGGACAGTGAGTCAGGGGACAGTGAGTGAGGGGACAGTGAGTGAGGGGGACAGGGAGTGAGGGGACAGTGAGTGAGAGAGCCAGTGAGTGAGGGGAGAGAGAGTGAGGGGAGAGTGAGTGAGGGGATAGTGAGTGAGGGGGAGAGTGAGTGAGGGGGACAGTGTGTGAGGGGAGAGTGAGTGAGGGGGTCAGTGAGTGAGGGGAGAGTGACTGAGGGGACAGTGAGAGGGGAGAGTGGGTGAAGGGAGAGTGAGTGATGGGGACAGTGAGTGAGGGGACAGTGAGTGAGGGGAGAGTGAGTGAGGGGGACAGTGAGTGAGGGGATAATGAGTGAGGGGATAGTGTGTGAGAGAGACAGTGAGTGAGAGGGACAGTGAGTGAGGGGAGTGTGAGTGATGGGGACAGTGAGTGAGGGGACAGTGAATGAGGGGGTTAGTGAGTGAGGGGATAGTGAGTGAGAGTGTCGGTAAGTGAGTGGTCAGTGAGTGAGGGTGGACAGTGAGTGAGGGCACAGTGAGTGAGGGGAACAGTGAGTGAGGGGACAGTGAGTGAGGGGGACAGTGAGTGAGGGAACAGTGAGTGAGAGGACAGTGAGTGAGGGGACAGTGAGTGAGGGGACAGTGAGTGAGGGGGACAGTGAGTGAGAGGGAGAGTGAGTGAGGGGACAGTGAGTGAGGGGAGAGTGAGTGAGGGGACAATGAGTGAGGGTACAGTGAGTGAGGGGGACAGTGAGTGAGGGGGACAGTGTGTGAGGGGCCAGAGTGAGGGGACAGTGAGTGAGGGGGACAGGGAGTGAGGGGACAGTGAGTGAGAGAGCCAGTGAGTGAGGGGAGAGTGAGTGAGGGGAGACTGAGTGAGGGGAGAGTGAGTGAGGGATCAGTGAGTGAGGGGGACAGTAAGTGAGGGGTACAGTGAGTGAGGGGGTCAGTGAGTGAGGGGGACAGTGAGTGAGGGGAGAGTGACTAAGGGGACAGTGAGTGAGGGGAGAGTGAGTGAGGGGGACAGTGAGTGAGGGGAAATGAGTGGGGATAATGAGTGAGGGTATAGTGAGTGAGAGAGACAGTGAGTGAGAGGGACAGTGAGTGAGGGGAGTGTGAGTGATGGGGACAGTGAGTGAGGGGCTAGTGAGTGAGGGAACAGTGACTGAGGGGAGAGTGAGTGATGGGGACATTGAGTGAGGGGAGAGTGAGTAAGGGGGAGTGGGAGTGAGGGGACAGTGAGTGAGTGGAGAGTGTGTGAGGTGAGAGTGAGGGTGGACAGTGAGTGAGGGCACAGTGAGTGAGGGGAACAGTGAGTGAGGGGACAGTGAGTGAGGGGGACAGTGAGTGAGGGAACAGTGAGTGAGAGGACAGTGAGTGAAGGGACAGTGAGTGAGGGGGACAGTGAGTGAGGGGACAGTGAGTGAGGGGAGAGTGAGTGAGGGGACAGTGAGTGAGGGGATAATGAGTGAGGGGAGAGTGAGTGAGGGGGACCGTGAGTGAGGGGATATGAGTGGGGATAATGAGTGAGGGGATAGTGAGTGAGAGAGACAGTGAGTGAGAGGGACAGTGAGTGAGGGGAGAGTGCGTGAGTGGACAGTGAGTGAGGGGATAGTGAGTGAGGGGACAGTGAGTGAGGGGAGAGTGCGTGAGTGGACAGTGAGTGAGGGGATAGTGAGTGAGGGGACAGTGAATGAGGGGACAGTGAGTGAGGGTGTTCGTGAGTGAGGGGATAGTGAGTGAGAGGGTCGGTGAGTGAGTGGACAGTGAGTGAGGGGATAGTGAGTGAGAGGGGATAGTGAGTGAGAGGGACAGTGACTGAGGGGAGAGTGAGTGATGGGGACAGTGAGTGAGGGGAGAGAGAGTAAGGGGGAGTGGGAGTGAGGGGACAGTGAGTGAGGGGAGAATGAGTGAGGTGACAGTGAGTGAGGGGATAGTGAGAGAGGGGACAGTGAGTGAGGGGACAGTGAGTGAGGGGACAGTGAGTGAGGGGACAGTGAGTGAGGGGACAGTGAGTGAGGGTACAGTGAGTGAGGGGACAGTGAGTGAGGGTACAGTGAATGAGGGTGTTTGTGAGTGAGGGGATAGTGAGTGAGAGGGTTGGTGAGTGAGTGGACAGTGAGTGAGGGGACACTGAGTGAGGGGAGAGTGAGTGAGGTGAGAGTGGACACTGAGTGAGGGCACAGTGAGTGAGGGGAACAGTGAGTGAGGGGACCGTGAGTGAGGGGGACAGTGAGTGAGGGAACAGTGACTGAGAGAACAGTGAGTGAGGGGACAGTGAGAGAGGGGGACAGTGAGTGAGGGGACAGTGAGTGAGGGGACAGTGATTGAGGGGAGAGTGAGTGAGGGGACAATGAGTGAGGGGGACAGTGAGTGAGGGGGACAGTGAGTGAGGGGAGAGTGAGTGAGGGGACAGTGAGTGAGGGGACAGTGAGTGAGGGGATAGTGAGTGAGAGGGACACTGAGTGAGGGGAGAGTGAGGGGGACAGTGAGTGAGGGGACAGTGGGTGAGGGGACAGTGAGTGAGGGGGACAGTGAGTGAGGGGGACAGTGAGTGAGGGGAGGGCAAGTGAGGGGGACAGTGAGTGAGGGGAGAGTGATTAAGGGGGACAGTGAGGGAGGGGATAGTGAGTGAGGGGACAGTGAGTGAGGGGACAGTGAGTGAGGGGACAGTGAGTGAGGGGATTGTGAGTGAGAGGGACAGTGAGTGAGGGGAGGGCAAGTGAGGGGGACAGTGAGTGAGGGGAGAGTGATTAAGGGGGACAGTGAGGGAGGGGATAGTGAGTGAGGGGACAGTGGGTGAGGGGACAGTGAGTGAGGGGACAGTGAGTGAGGGGATTGTGAGTGAGAGGGACAGTGAGTGAGGGGAGGGCAAGTGAGGGGGACAGTGAGTGAGGGGAGAGTGATTAAGGGGGACAGTGAGGGAGGGGATAGTGAGTGAGGGGACAGTGAGTGAGGGGTGAGTGAGTGAGTGGACAGTGAGTGAGGGGATAGTGAGTGAGAGGGGATCGTGAGTGAGAGGGACAGTGGCTGAGGGGAGAGTGAGTGATGGGGACAGTGAGTGAGGGGAGAGTGAGTAAGGGGGAGGGGGAGTGAGGGGAAGTGAGTGAGGGGAGAGTGAGTCAGGGGACAGTGAGTGAGGGGAGAGTGACTGAGGGGACTGTGAGAGGGGAGAGTGAGTGAGGGGAGAGTGAGGGGACAGTGAGTGAGTGGTGACTGAGTGAGGGGGACAGTGAGTGACGGGATAGTGAGTGAGGGGAGAATGAGTGAGGGGATTGTGAGTGAGAGAGACAGTGAGTAAGAGGGACAGTGAGTGAGGGGAGTGTGAGTGATGGGGACAGTGAGTGAGGGGAGATTGAGTAAGGGGAGAGTGAGTGAGGGGACAGTGAGTGAGGGGACAGTGAGTGAGGGGACAGTGAGTGAGGGGAGAGTGAGTGAGGGGACAGTGAGTGAGGGGGTTAGTGAGTGAGGGGATAGTGAGTGAGAGGGACAGTGAGTGAGGGGAGAGTGAGGGGGACAGTGAGTGAGGGGAAAGTGAGTGTGGGGGGGGCAGTTAGTGATGGGGAGAGTGAGTGAGGGGAGAGTGAGTGAGAGAAACAGTGTGGGAGGGGAGAGTGAGTGAGGGGGACAGTGAGTGAGGGGATTGTGAGTGAGAGGGACAGTGAGTGAGGGGAGAGTGAGTGATGGGGGCAGTGAGTTTGGGGAGAGTGAGTGAGGGGGACAGTGAGTGAGTGGAGAGTGAGTAAGGGGGAGAGTGAGTGAGGGGACAGTGAGTGAGTTGATAGTGAGTGAGGGGAGAGTGAGTGAGGGGAGAGTGCGTGAGTGGACAGTGAGTGAGGGGACAGTGAGTGAGGGGGTTAGTGCCTGTGGAGATAGTGAGTGAGAGGGACATTGAGTGAGGCGAGAGTGAGGGGGACAGTGGATGCGGGGACAGTGAGTGAGGAGACAGTGAGTGAGGGGGACAGTGAGTGAGGGGAAAGTGATTGTGGGGACAGTGAGTGAGGAGACAGTGAGTGAGGGGAGAGTGAGTGAGGGGGACAGTGAGTGAGGGGACAGTGAGTGAGAGAGACAGTGAGTGAGGAGACAGTGAGTGAGGGGAGAGTGAGTGAGGGGGTCAGTGAGTGAGGGGACAGTGAGTGAGGGGGACAGTGAGTGAGGGGAGAGTGAGTGAGGGGATAGTGAGTGAGAGGGACAGTGAGTGAGGGGAGAGTGAGTGATGGGGACAGTGAGTGAGGGGAGAGTGAGTGAGAGGGACATGAGTGAGGGGAGAGTGAGTGAGAGGACAGTGAGTGAGGGGAGAGTGAGTGAGGAGAGAGTGAGTGAGGGGACAGTGAGTGAGGGGAGAGTGAGTGATGGGGACAGTGAGTGAGGGGAGAGTGAGTGAGAGGACAGTGAGTGAGGGGAGAGTGAGTGAGGGGAGAGTGAGTGAGGGGACAGTGAGTGAGGGGAGAGTGAGTGAGGGGACAATGAATGAGGGGACAGTGAGTGAGGGGGACAGGGAGTGAGGGGACAGTGAGTGAGAGAGCCAGTGAGTGAGGGGAGAGAGAGTGAGGGGAGAGTGAGTGAGGGGATAGTGAGTGAGGGGGAGAGTGAGTGAGGGGGACAGTGTGTGAGGGGAGAGTGAGTGAGGGGGTCAGTGAGTGAGGGGAGAGTGACTGAGGGGACAGTGAGAGGGGAGAGTGGGTGAAGGGAGAGTGAGTGATGGGGACAGTGAGTGAGGGGACAGTGAGTGAGGGGAGAGTGAGTGATGGGGACAGTGAGTGAGGGGACAGTGAGTGAGGGGAGAGTGAGTGAGGGGGACAGTGAGTGAGGGGATAGTGAGTGAGGGGATAATGAGTGAGGGGATAGTGTGTGAGAAAGACAGTGAGTGAGAGGGACAGTGAGTGAGGGGAGTGTGAGTGAGAGTGTCGGTGAGTGAGTGGTCAGTGAGTGAGGGTGGACAGTGAGTGAGGGCACAGTGAGTGAGGGGAACAGTGAGTGAGGGGACAGTGAGTGAGGGGGACAGTGAGTGAGGGAACAGTGAGTGAGAGGACAGTGAGTGAGGGGACAGTGAGTGAGGGGGACCGTGAGTGAGAGGGAGAGTGAGTGAGGGGACAGTGAGTGAGGGGAGAGTGAGTGAGGGGATAATGAGTGAGGGTACAGTGAGTGAGGGGGACAGTGAGTGAGGGGGACAGTGTGTGAGGGGCCAGAGTGAGGGGACAGTGAGTGAGGGGAACAGGGAGTGAGGGGACAGTGAGTGAGAGAGCCAGTGAGTGAGGGGAGAGTGAGTGAGGGGAGACTGAGTGAGGGGAGAGTGAGTGAGGGATCAGTGAGTGAGGGGGACAGCAAGTGAGGGATACAGTGAGTGAGGGGGTCAGTGAGTGAGGGAGACAGTGAGTGAGGGGAGAGTGACTAAGGGGACAGTGAGTGAGGGGAGAGTGAATGAGGGGGACAGTGAGTGAGGGGAAATGAGTGGGGATAATGAGTGAGGGTATAGTGAGTGAGAGAGACAGTGAGTGAGAGGGACAGTGAGTGAGGGGAGTGTGAGTGATGGGGACAGTGAGTGAGGGGATAGTGAGTGAGGGGACAGTGAGTGAGGGGAGAGTGAGTGAGGGGATAATGAGTGAGGGGAGAGTGAGTGAGGGGGACCGTGAGTGAGGGGATATGAGTGGGGATAATGAGTGAGGGGATAGTGAGTGAGAGAGACAGTGAGTGAGAGGGACAGTGAGTGAGGGGAGTGTGAGTGATGGGGACAGTGAGTGAGGGGATAGTGAGTGAGGGGACAGTGAGTGAGGGGAGAGTGCGTGAGTGGACAGTGAGTGAGGGGATAGTGAGTGAGAGGGGATAGTGAGTGAGAGGGACAGTGACTGAGGGGAGAGTGAGTGATGGGGACAGTGAGTGAGGGGAGAGAGAGTAAGGGGGAGTGGGAGTGAGGGGACAGTGAGTGAGGGGAGAATGAGTGAGGTGACAGTGAGTGAGGGGATAGTGAGTGAGGGGACAGTGAGTGAGGGGACAGTGAGTGAGGGGACAGTGAGTGAGGGGACAGTGAGTGAGGGTGTTCGTGAGTGAGGGGATAGTGAGTGAGAGGGTCGGTGAGTGAGTGGACAGTGAGTGAGGGGATAGTGAGTGAGAGGGGATAATGAGTGAGAGGGACAGTGACTGAGGGGAGAGTGAGTGATGGGGACAGTGAGTGAGGGGAGAGAGAGTAAGGGGGAGTGGGAGTGAGGGGACAGTGAGTGAGGGGAGAATGAGTGAGGTGACAGTGAGTGAGGGGATAGTGAGAGAGGGGACAGTGAGTGAGGGGACAGTGAGTGAGGGGACAGTGAGTGAGGGGACAGTGAGTGAGGGGACAGTGAGTGAGGGTACAGTGAGTGAGGGGACAGTGAGTGAGGGTACAGTGAATGAGGGTGTTCGTGAGTGAGGGGATAGTGAGTGAGAGGGTCGGTGAGTGAGTGGACAGTGAGTGAGGGGAGAATGAGTGAGGTGACAGTGAGTGAGGGGACAGTGAGTGAGAGAGCCAGTGAGTGAGGGGAGAGTGAGTGAGGGGAGACTGAGTGAGGGGAGAGTGAGTGAGGGATCAGTGAGTGAGGGGGACAGCAAGTGAGGGATACAGTGAGTGAGGGGGTCAGTGAGTGAGGGAGACAGTGAGTGAGGGGAGAGTGACTAAGGGGACAGTGAGTGAGGGGAGAGTGAATGAGGGGGACAGTGAGTGAGGGGAAATGAGTGGGGATAATGAGTGAGGGTATAGTGAGTGAGAGGGGATAGTGAGTGAGAGGGACAGTGACTGAGGGGAGAGTGAGTGATGGGGACAGTGAGTGAGGGGAGAGAGAGTAAGGGGGAGTGGGAGTGAGGGGACAGTGAGTGAGGGGAGAATGAGTGAGGTGACAGTGAGTGAGGGGATAGTGAGTGAGGGGACAGTGAGTGAGGGGACAGTGAGTGAGGGGACAGTGAGTGAGGGGACAGTGAGTGAGTGGACAGTGAGTGAGGGGATAGTGAGTGAGAGGGGATAATGAGTGAGAGGGACAGTGACTGAGGGGAGAGTGAGTGATGGGGACAGTGAGTGAGGGGAGAGAGAGTAAGGGGGAGTGGGAGTGAGGGGACAGTGAGTGAGGGGAGAATGAGTGAGGTGACAGTGAGTGAGGGGCTAGTGAGAGAGGGGACAGTGAGTGAGGGGACAGTGAGTGAGGGGACAGTGAGTGAGGGGACAGTGAGTGAGGGTACAGTGAGTGAGGGGACAGTGAGTGAGGGTACAGTGAATGAGGGTGTTCGTGAGTGAGGGGATAGTGAGTGAGAGGGTCGGTGAGTGAGTGGACAGTGAGTGAGGGGAGAATGAGTGAGGTGACAGTGAGTGAGGGGATAGTGAGAGAGGGGACAGTGAGTGAGGGGACAGTGAGTGAGGGGACAGTGAGTGAGGGTACAGTGAGTGAGGGGACAGTGAGTGAGGGTACAGTGAATGAGGGTGTTCGTGAGTGAGGGGATAGTGAGTGAGAGGGTCGGTGAGTGAGTGGACAGTGAGTGAGGGGACACTGAGTGAGGGGAGAGTGAGTGAGGTGAGAGTGAGGGTGGACACTGAGTGAGGGCACAGTGAGTGAGGGGAACAGTGAGTGAGGGGGACAGTGAGTGAGGGAACAGTGAGTGAGAGGACAGTGAGTGAGGGGACAGTGAGTGAGGGGGACCGTGAGTGAGAGGGAGAGTGAGTGAGGGGACAGTGAGTGAGGGGAGAGTGAGTGAGGGGATAATGAGTGAGGGTACAGTGAGTGAGGGGGACAGTGAGTGAGGGGGACAGTGTGTGAGGGGCCAGAGTGAGGGGACAGTGAGTGAGGGAAACAGGGAGTGAGGGGACAGTGAGTGAGCCAGTGAGTGAGGGGAGAGTGAGTGAGGGGAGACTGAGTGAGGGGAGAGTGAGTGAGGGATCAGTGAGTGAGGGGGACAGCAAGTGAGGGATACAGTGAGTGAGGGGGTCAGTGAGTGAGGGGGACAGTGAGTGAGGGGAGAGTGACTAAGGGGACAGTGAGTGAGGGGAGAGTGAATGAGGGGGACAGTGAGTGAGGGGAAATGAGTGGGGATAATGAGTGAGGGTATAGTGAGTGAGAGAGACAGTGAGTGAGAGGGACAGTGAGTGAGGGGAGTGTGAGTGATGGGGACAGTGAGTGAGGGGATAGTGAGTGAGGGGACAGTGAGTGAGGGGAGAATGAGTGAGGTGACAGTGAGTGAGGGGATAGTGAGAGAGGGGACAGTGAGTGAGGGGACAGTGAGTGAGGGGACAGTGAGTGAGGGGACAGTGAGTGAGGGTACAGTGAGTGAGGGGACAGTGAGTGAGGGTACAGTGAATGAGGGTGTTCGTGAGTGAGGGGATAGTGAGTGAGAGGGTCAGTGAGTGAGTGGACAGTGAGTGAGGGGACACTGAGTGAGGGGAGAGTGAGTGAGGTGAGAGTGAGGGTGGACACTGAGTGAGGGCACAGTGAGTGAGGGGAACAGTGAGTGAGGGGGACAGTGAGTGAGGGAACAGTGAGTGAGAGGACAGTGAGTGAGGGGACAGTGAGTGAGGGGGACCGTGAGTGAGAGGGAGAGTGAGTGAGGGGACAGTGAGTGAGGGGAGAGTGAGTGAGGGGATAATGAGTGAGGGTACAGTGAGTGAGGGGGACAGTGAGTGAGGGGGACAGTGTGTGAGGGGCCAGAGTGAGGGGACAGTGAGTGAGGGGAACAGGGAGTGAGGGGACAGTGAGTGAGAGAGCCAGTGAGTGAGGGGAGAGTGAGTGAGGGGAGACTGAGTGAGGGGAGAGTGAGTGAGGGATCAGTGAGTGAGGGGGACAGCAAGTGAGGGATACAGTGAGTGAGGGGGTCAGTGAGTGAGGGAGACAGTGAGTGAGGGGAGAGTGACTAAGGGGACAGTGAGTGAGGGGAGAGTGAATGAGGGGGACAGTGAGTGAGGGGAAATGAGTGAGGGTATAGTGAGTGAGAGAGACAGTGAGTGAGAGGGACAGTGAGTGAGGGGAGTGTGAGTGATGGGGACAGTGAGTGAGGGGACAGTGAGTGAGGGGAGAGTGAGTGAGGGGATAATGAGTGAGGGGAGAGTGAGTGAGGGGGACCGTGAGTGAGGGGATATGAGTGGGGATAATGAGTGAGGGGATAGTGAGTGAGAGAGACAGTGAGTGAGAGGGACAGTGAGTGAGGGGAGTGTGAGTGATGGGGACAGTGAGTGAGGGGATAGTGAGTGAGGGGACAGTGAGTGAGGGGAGAGTGCGTGAGTGGACAGTGAGTGAGGGGATAGTGAGTGAGAGGGGATAGTGAGTGAGAGGGACAGTGACTGAGGGGAGAGTGAGTGATGGGGACAGTGAGTGAGGGGAGAGAGAGTAAGCGGGAGTGGGAGTGAGGGGACAGTGAGTGAGGGGAGAATGAGTGAGGTGACAGTGAGTGAGGGGATAGTGAGTGAGGGGACAGTGAGTGAGGGGACAGTGAGTGAGGGGACAGTGAGTGAGGGGACAGTGAGTGAGGGTGTTCGTGAGTGAGGGGATAGTGAGTGAGAGGGTCGGTGAGTGAGTGGACAGTGAGTGAGGGGATAGTGAGTGAGAGGGGATAATGAGTGAGAGGGACAGTGACTGAGGGGAGAGTGAGTGATGGGGACAGTGAGTGAGGGGAGAGAGAGTAAGGGGGAGTGGGAGTGAGGGGACAGTGAGTGAGGGGAGAATGAGTGAGGTGACAGTGAGTGAGGGGATAGTGAGAGAGGGGACAGTGAGTGAGGGGACAGTGAGTGAGGGGACAGTGAGTGAGGGGACAGTGAGTGAGGGGACAGTGAGTGAGGGTACAGTGAGTGAGGGGACAGTGAGTGAGGGTACAGTGAATGAGGGTGTTCGTGAGTGAGGGGATAGTGAGTGAGAGGGTCGGTGAGTGAGTGGACAGTGAGTGAGGGGACACTGAGTGAGGGGAGAGTGAGTGAGGTGAGAGTGAGGGTGGACACTGAGTGAGGGCACAGTGAGTGAGGGGAACAGTGAGTGAGGGGGACAGTGAGTGAGGGGGACAGTGAGTGAGAGGACAGTGAGTGAGGGGACAGTGAGTGAGGGGGACCGTGAGTGAGAGGGAGAGTGAGTGAGGGGACAGTGAGTGAGGGGAGAGTGAGTGAGGGGATAATGAGTGAGGGTACAGTGAGTGAGGGGGACAGTGAGTGAGGGGGACAGTGTGTGAGGGGCCAGAGTGAGGGGACAGTGAGTGAGGGGAACAGGGAGTGAGGGGACAGTGAGTGAGAGAGCCAGTGAGTGAGGGGAGAGTGAGTGAGGGGAGACTGAGTGAGGGGAGAGTGAGTGAGGGATCAGTGAGTGAGGGGGACAGCAAGTGAGGGATACAGTGAGTGAGGGGGTCAGTGAGTGAGGGAGACAGTGAGTGAGGGGAGAGTGACTAAGGGGACAGTGAGTGAGGGGAGAGTGAATGAGGGGGACAGTGAGTGAGGGGAAATGAGTGAGGGTATAGTGAGTGAGAGAGACAGTGAGTGAGAGGGACAGTGAGTGAGGGGAGTGTGAGTGATGGGGACAGTGAGTGAGGGGACAGTGAGTGAGGGGAGAGTGAGTGAGGGGATAATGAGTGAGGGGAGAGTGAGTGAGGGGGACCGTGAGTGAGGGGATATGAGTGGGGATAATGAGTGAGGGGATAGTGAGTGAGAGAGACAGTGAGTGAGAGGGACAGTGAGTGAGGGGAGTGTGAGTGATGGGGACAGTGAGTGAGGGGATAGTGAGTGAGGGGACAGTGAGTGAGGGGAGAGTGCGTGAGTGGACAGTGAGTGAGGGGATAGTGAGTGAGAGGGGATAGTGAGTGAGAGGGACAGTGACTGAGGGGAGAGTGAGTGATGGGGACAGTGAGTGAGGGGAGAGAGAGTAAGGGGGAGTGGGAGTGAGGGGACAGTGAGTGAGGGGAGAATGAGTGAGGTGACAGTGAGTGAGGGGATAGTGAGTGAGGGGACAGTGAGTGAGGGGACAGTGAGTGAGGGGACAGTGAGTGAGGGGACAGTGAGTGAGGGTGTTCGTGAGTGAGGGGATAGTGAGTGAGAGGGTCGGTGAGTGAGTGGACAGTGAGTGAGGGGATAGTGAGTGAGAGGGGATAATGAGTGAGAGGGACAGTGACTGAGGGGAGAGTGAGTGATGGGGACAGTGAGTGAGGGGAGAGAGAGTAAGGGGGAGTGGGAGTGAGGGGACAGTGAGTGAGGGGAGAATGAGTGAGGTGACAGTGAGTGAGGGGATAGTGAGAGAGGGGACAGTGAGTGAGGGGACAGTGAGTGAGGGGACAGTGAGTGAGGGGACAGTGAGTGAGGGTACAGTGAGTGAGGGGACAGTGAGTGAGGGTACAGTGAATGAGGGTGTTCGTGAGTGAGGGGATAGTGAGTGAGAGGGTCGGTGAGTGAGTGGACAGTGAGTGAGGGGAGAATGAGTGAGGTGACAGTGAGTGAGGGGATAGTGAGAGAGGGGACAGTGAGTGAGGGGACAGTGAGTGAGGGGACAGTGAGTGAGGGGACAGTGAGTGAGAGGACAGTGAGTGAGGGTACAGTGAGTGAGGGGACAGTGAGTGAGGGTACAGTGAATGAGGGTGTTCGTGAGTGAGGGGATAGTGAGTGAGAGGGTCGGTGAGTGAGTGGACAGTGAGTGAGGGGACACTGAGTGAGGGGAGAGTGAGTGAGGTGAGAGTGAGGGTGGACACTGAGTGAGGGCACAGTGAGTGAGGGGAACAGTGAGTGAGGGGACCGTGAGTGAGGGGGACAGTGAGTGAGGGAACAGTGACTGAGAGAACAGTGAGTGAGGGGACAGTGAGAGAGGGGGACAGTGAGTGAGGGGACAGTGAGTGAGGGGAGAGTGAGTGAGGGGACAATGAGTGAGGGGACAGTGAGTGAGGGGAGAGTGAGTGAGGGGACAATGAGTGAGGGGGACAGTGAGTGAGGGGACAGTGAGTGAGGAGGACAGTGAGTGAGGGGACAGTGAGTGAGGGGAGAGTGAGTGAGGGGACAGTGAGTGAGGGGATAGTGAGTGAGAGGGACACTGAGTGAGGGGAGAGTGAGGGGGACGGTGGGTGAGGGGACAGTGAGTGAGGGGACAGAGTGAGGGGAAGTGAGTGAGGGGACAGTGAGTGAAGGGACAGTGAGTGAGGGAGACAGTGAGTGAGGGGACAATGAGTGAGGGGGACAGTGAGTGAGGGGGACAGTGAGTGAGGGGACAGTGAGTGAGGGGACAGTGAGTGAGGGGACAGTGAGTGAGGGGACAGTGAGTGAGGGGATAGTGAGTGAGAGGGACACTGAGTGAGGGGAGAGTGAGGGGGACAGTGAGTGAGGGGGACAGTGAGTGAGGGGAAGTGAGTGAGGGGACAGTGAGTGAAGGGACAGTGAGTGAGGGGAGAGTGAGTGAAAGAGACAGTGTGGGATGGGAGAGTGAGTGAGGGGGACAGTGAGTGAGGGGAGGGCAAGTGAGGGGGACAGTGAGTGAGGGGAGAGTGATTAAGGGGGACAGTGAGGGAGGGGATAGTGAGTGAGGGGACAGTGAGTGAGGGGAGAGTGCGTGAGTGGACAGTGAGTGAGGGGATAGTGAGTGAGAGGGGATAGTGAGTGAGAGGGGATAGTGAGTGAGAGGGACAGTGACTGAGGGGAGAGTGAGTGATGGGGACAGTGAGTGAGGGGAGAGAGAGTAAGGGGGAGTGGGAGTGAGGGGACAGTGAGTGAGGGGAGAATGAGTGAGGTGACAGTGAGTGAGGGGATAGTGAGTGAGGGGACAGTGAGTGAGGGGACAGTGAGTGAGGGGACAGTGAGTGAGGGTGTTCGTGAGTGAGGGGATAGTGAGTGAGAGGGTCGTTGAGTGAGTGGACAGTGAGTGAGGGGATAGTGAGTGAGAGGGGATAGTGAGTGAGAGGGACAGTGACTGAGGGGAGAGTGAGTGATGGGGACAGTGAGTGAGGGGAGAGAGATTAAGGGGGAGTGGGAGTGAGGGGACAGTGAGTGAGGGGAGAATGAGTGAGGTGACAGTGAGTGAGGGGATAGTGAGAGAGGGGACAGTGAGTGAGGGGACAGTGAGTGAGGGGACAGTGAGTGAGGGGACAGTGAGTGAGGGGACAGTGAGTGAGGGTACAGTGAGTGAGGGGACAGTGAGTGAGGGTACAGTGAATGAGGGTGTTCGTGAGTGAGGGGATAGTGAGTGAGAGGGTCGGTGAGTGAGTGGACAGTGAGTGAGGGGAGAATGAGTGAGGTGACAGTGAGTGAGGGGACAGTGAGTGAGGGGACAGTGAGTGAGGGTACAGTGAATGAGGGTGTTCGTGAGTGAGGGGATAGTGAGTGAGAGGGTCGGTGAGTGAGTGGACAGTGAGTGAGGGGAGAATGAGTGAGGTGACAGTGAGTGAGGGGATAGTGAGAGAGGGGACAGTGAGTGAGGGGACAGTGAGTGAGGGGACAGTGAGTGAGGGGACAGTGAGTGAGGGTACAGTGAGTGAGGGGACAGTGAGTGAGGGTACAGTGAATGAGGGTGTTCGTGAGTGAGGGGATAGTGAGTGAGAGGGTCGGTGAGTGAGTGGACAGTGAGTGAGGGGACACTGAGTGAGGGGAGAGTGAGTGAGGTGAGAGTGAGGGTGGACACTGAGTGAGGGCACAGTGAGTGAGGGGAACAGTGAGTGAGGGGGACAGTGAGTGAGGGAACAGTGAGTGAGAGGACAGTGAGTGAGGGGACAGTGAGTGAGGGGGACCGTGAGTGAGAGGGAGAGTGAGTGAGGGGACAGTGAGTGAGGGGAGAGTGAGTGAGGGGATAATGAGTGAGGGTACAGTGAGTGAGGGGGACAGTGTGTGAGGGGCCAGAGTGAGGGGACAGTGAGTGAGGGGAACAGGGGGTGAGGGGACAGTGAGTGAGCCAGTGAGTGAGGGGAGAGTGAGTGAGGGGAGACTGAGTGAGGGGAGAGTGAGTGAGGGATCAGTGAGTGAGGGGGACAGCAAGTGAGGGATACAGTGAGTGAGGGGGTCAGTGAGTGAGGGAGACAGTGAGTGAGGGGAGAGTGACTAAGGGGACAGTGAGTGAGGGGAGAGTGAATGAGGGGGACAGTGAGTGAGGGGAAATGAGTGGGGATAATGAGTGAGGGTATAGTGAGTGAGAGAGACAGTGAGTGAGAGGGACAGTGAGTGAGGGGAGTGTGAGTGATGGGGACAGTGAGTGAGGGGATAGTGAGTGAGGGGACAGTGAGTGAGGGGAGAGTGAGTGAGGGGATAATGAGTGAGGGGAGAGTGAGTGAGGGGGACCGTGAGTGAGGGGATATGAGTGGGGATAATGAGTGAGGGGATAGTGAGTGAGAGAGACAGTGAGTGAGAGGGACAGTGAGTGAGGGGAGTGTGAGTGATGGGGACAGTGAGTGAGGGGATAGTGAGTGAGGGGACAGTGAGTGAGGGGAGCGTGCATGAGTGGACAGTGAGTGAGGGGATAGTGAGTGAGAGGGGATAGTGAGTGAGAGGGACAGTGACTGAGGGGAGAGTGAGTGATGGGGACAGTGAGTGAGGGGAGAGAGAGTAAGCGGGAGTGGGAGTGAGGGGACAGTGAGTGAGGGGAGAATGAGTGAGGTGACAGTGAGTGAGGGGATAGTGAGAGAGGGGACAGTGAGTGAGGGGACAGTGAGTGAGGGGACAGTGAGTGAGGGGACAGTGAGTGAGGGTACAGTGAGTGAGGGGACAGTGAGTGAGGGTACAGTGAATGAGGGTGTTCGTGAGTGAGGGGATAGTGAGTGAGAGGGTCGGTGAGTGAGTGGACAGTGAGTGAGGGGACACTGAGTGAGGGGAGAGTGAGTGAGGTGAGAGTGAGGGTGGACACTGAGTGAGGGCACAGTGAGTGAGGGGAACAGTGAGTGAGGGGACCATGAGTGAGGGGGACAGTGAGTGAGGGAACAGTGACTGAGAGGACAGTGAGAGAGGGGGACAGTGAGTGAGGGGACAGTGAGTGAGGGGAGAGTGAGTGAGGGGACAATGAGTGAGGGGACAGTGAGTGAGGGGAGAGTGAGTGAGGGGACAATGAGTGAGGGGGACAGTGAGTGAGGGGACAGTGAGTGAGGGGACAGTGAGTGAGGGGGACAGTGAGTGAGGGGACAGTGAGTGAGGGGAGAGTGAGTGAGGGGACAGTGAGTGAGGGGACAGTGAGTGAGGGGATAGTGAGTGAGAGGGACACTGAGTGAGGGGAGAGTGAGGGGGACGGTGGGTGAGGGGACAGTGAGTGAGGGGACAGAGTGAGGGGAAGTGAGTGAGGGGACAGTGAGTGAAGGGACAGTGAGTGAGGGGAGAGTGAGTGAGGGGAGAGTGAGTGAGGGGACAATGAGTGAGGGGGACAGTGAGTGAGGGGGACAGTGAGTGAGGGGACAGTGAGTGAGGGGACAGTGAGTGAGGGGACAGTGAGTGAGGGGACAGTGAGTGATGGGATAGTGAGTGAGAGGGACACTGAGTGAGGGGAGAGTGAGGGGGACAGTGAGTGAGGGGGACAGTGAGTGAGGGGAAGTGAGTGAGGGGACAGTGAGTGAAGGGACAGTGAGTGAGGGGAGAGTGAGTGAAAGAGACAGTGTGGGATGGGAGAGTGAGTGAGGGGGACAGTGAGTGAGGGGAGGGCAAGTGAGGGGGACAGTGAGTGAGGGGAGAGTGATTAAGGGGGACAGTGAGGGAGGGGATAGTGAGTGAGGGGACAGTGAGTGAGGGGAGAGTGCGTGAGTGGACAGTGAGTGAGGGGATAGTGAGTGAGAGGGGATAGTGAGTGAGAGGGGATAGTGAGTGAGAGGGACAGTGACTGAGGGGAGAGTGAGTGATGGGGACAGTGAGTGAGGGGAGAGAGAGTAAGGGGGAGTGGGAGTGAGGGGACAGTGAGTGAGGGGAGAATGAGTGAGGTGACAGTGAGTGAGGGGATAGTGAGTGAGGGGACAGTGAGTGAGGGGACAGTGAGTGAGGGGACAGTGAGTGAGGGGACAGTGAGTGAGGGGACAGTGAGTGAGGGTGTTCGTGAGTGAGGGGATAGTGAGTGAGAGGGTCGTTGAGTGAGTGGACAGTGAGTGAGGGGATAGTGAGTGAGAGGGACAGTGACTGAGGGGAGAGTGAGTGATGGGGACAGTGAGTGAGGGGAGAGAGATTAAGGGGGAGTGGGAGTGAGGGGACAGTGAGTGAGGGGAGAATGAGTGAGGTGACAGTGAGTGAGGGGATAGTGAGAGAGGGGACAGTGAGTGAGGGGACAGTGAGTGAGGGGACAGTGAGTGAGGGTACAGTGAGTGAGGGTACAGTGAGTGAGGGGACAGTGAGTGAGGGTACAGTGAATGAGGGTGTTCGTGAGTGAGGGGATAGTGAGTGAGAGGGTCGGTGAGTGAGTGGACAGTGAGTGAGGGGAGAATGAGTGAGGTGACAGTGAGTGAGGGGATAGTGAGAGAGGGGACAGTGAGTGAGGGGACAGTGAGTGAGGGGACAGTGAGTGAGGGGACAGTGAGTGAGGGGACAGTGAGAGAGGGGACAGTGAGTGAGGGGACAGTGAGTGAGGGGATAGTGAGAGAGGGGACAGTGAGTGAGGGGACAGTGAGTGAGGGGACAGTGAGTGAGGGGACAGTGAGAGAGGGGACAGTGAGTGAGGGGACAGTGAGTGAGGGGACAGTGAGTGAGGGGACAGTGAGTGAGGGGACAGTGAGTGAGGGTACAGTGAATGAGGGTGTTCGTGAGTGAGGGGATAGTGAGTGAGAGGGTCGGTGAGTGAGTGGACAGTGAGTGAGGGGACACTGAGTGAGGGGAGAGTGAGTGAGGTGAGAGTGAGGGTGGACACTGAGTGAGGGCACAGTGAGTGAGTGGAACAGTGAGTGAGGGGACCGTGAGTGAGGGGGACAGTGAGTGAGGGAACAGTGACTGAGAGAACAGTGAGTGAGGGGACAGTGAGAGAGGGGGACAGTGAGTGAGGGGACAGTGAGTGAGGGGAGAGTGAGTGAGGGGACAGTGATTGAGGGGAGAGTGAGTGAGGGGACAATGAGTGAGGGGGACAGTGAGTGAGGGGGACAGTGAGTGAGGGGACAGTGAGTGAGGGGAGAGTGAGTGAGGGGACAGTGAGTGAGGGGACAGTGAGTGAGGGGATAGTGAGTGAGAGGGACACTGAGTGAGGGGAGAGTGAGGGGGACAGTGTGTGAGGGGACAGTGAGTGAGGGGGACAGTGAGTGAGGGGAGAGTGAGTGAGGGGACAGTGAGTGAAGGGACAGTGAGTGAGGGGAGAGTGAGTGAAAGAGACAGTGTGGGATGGGAGAGTGAGTGAGGGGGACAGTGAGTGAGGGGATTGTGAGTGAGAGGGACAGTGAGTGAGGGGAGGGCAAGTGAGGGGGACAGTGAGTGAGGGGAGAGTGATTAAGGGGGACAGTGAGGGAGGGGATAGTGAGTGAGGGGACAGTGAGTGAGGGGTGAGTGAGTGAGTGGACAGTGAGTGAGGGGATAGTGAGTGAGAGGGGATAGTGAGTGAGAGGGACAGTGTCTGAGGGGAGAGTGAGTGATGGGGACAGTGAGTGAGGGGAGAGTGAGTAAGGGGGAGGGGGAGTGAGGGGAAGTGAGTGAGGGGAGAGTGAGTCAGGGGACAGTGAGTGAGGGGAGAGTGACTGAGGGGACTGTGAGAGGGGAGAGTGAGTGAGGGGAGAGTGAGGGGACAGTGAGTGAGTGGTGACTGAGTGAGGGGGACAGTGAGTGACGGGATAGTGAGTGAGGGGAGAATGAGTGAGGGGATTGTGAGTGAGAGAGACAGTGAGTAAGAGGGACAGTGAGTGAGGGGAGTGTGAGTGATGGGGACAGTGAGTGAGGGGAGATTGAGTAAGGGGAGAGTGAGTGAGGGGACAGTGAGTGAGGGGACAGTGAGTGAGGGGAGAGTGAGTGAGGGGAGAGTGAGTGAGGGAACAGTGAGTGAGGGGGTTAGTGAGTGAGGGGATAGTGAGTGAGAGGGACAGTGAGTGAGGGGAGAGTGAGGGGGACAGTGGGTGAGGGGACAGTGAGTGAGGGGACAGTGAGTGAGGGGAAAGTGAGTGAGGGGACAGTTAGTGATGGGGAGAGTGAGTGAGGGGAGAGTGAGTGAGAGAAACAGTGTGGGAGGGGAGAGTGAGTGAGGGGGACAGTGAGTGAGGGGATTGTGAGTGAGAGGGACAGTGAGTGAGGGGAGAGTGAGTGATGGGGGCAGTGAGTGAGGGGAGAGTGAGTGAGGGGGACAGTGAGTGAGGGGATTGTGAGTGAGAGGGACAGTGAGTGAGGGGAGAGTGAGTGATGGGGACAGTGAGTTTGGGGAGAGTGAGTGAGGGGGACAGTGAGTGAGTGGAGAGTGAGTAAGGGGGAGAGTGAGTGAGGGGACAGTGAGTGAGTTGATAGTGAGTGAGGGGAGAGTGAGTGAGGGGAGAGTGCGTGAGTGGACAGTGAGTGAGGGGACAGTGAGTGAGGGGGTTAGTGCCTGTGGAGATAGTGAGTGAGAGGGACATTGAGTGAGGCAAGAGTGAGGGGGACAGTGGATGCGGGGACAGTGAGTGAGGAGACAGTGAGTGAGGGGGACAGTGAGTGAGGGGAAAGTGATTGTGGGGACAGTGAGTGAGGAGACAGTGAGTGAGGGGAGAGTGAGTGAGGGGGACAGTGAGTGAGGGGACAGTGAGTGAGAGAGACAGTGAGTGAGGAGACAGTGAGTGAGGGGAGAGTGAGTGAGGGGGAGAGTTAGTGAGGGGGACAGCGAGTGAGGGGGACACTGAGTGAGGGCACAGTGAGTGAGGGGAACAGTGAGTGAGGGGACCATGAGTGAGGGGGACAGTGAGTGAGGGAACAGTGACTGAGAGGACAGTGAGAGAGGGGGACAGTGAGTGAGGGGACAGTGAGTGAGGGGAGAGTGAGTGAGGGGACAATGAGTGAGGGGACAGTGAGTGAGGGGAGAGTGAGTGAGGGGACAATGAGTGAGGGGGACAGTGAGTGAGGGGACAGTGAGTGAGGGGACAGTGAGTGAGGGGGACAGTGAGTGAGGGGACAGTGAGTGAGGGGAGAGTGAGTGAGGGGACAGTGAGTGAGGGGACAGTGAGTGAGGGGATAGTGAGTGAGAGGGACACTGAGTGAGGGGAGAGTGAGGGGGACGGTGGGTGAGGGGACAGTGAGTGAGGGGACAGAGTGAGGGGAAGTGAGTGAGGGGACAGTGAGTGAAGGGACAGTGAGTGAGGGGAGAGTGAGTGAGGGGACAATGAGTGAGGGGGACAGTGAGTGAGGGGGACAGTGAGTGAGGGGACAGTGAGTGAGGGGACAGTGAGTGAGGGGACAGTGAGTGATGGGATAGTGAGTGAGAGGGACACTGAGTGAGGGGAGAGTGAGGGGGACAGTGAGTGAGGGGGACAGTGAGTGAGGGGAAGTGAGTGAGGGGACAGTGAGTGAAGGGACAGTGAGTGAGGGGAGAGTGAGTGAAAGAGACAGTGTGGGATGGGAGAGTGAGTGAGGGGGACAGTGAGTGAGGGGAGGGCAAGTGAGGGGGACAGTGAGTGAGGGGAGAGTGATTAAGGGGGACAGTGAGGGAGGGGATAGTGAGTGAGGGGACAGTGAGTGAGGGGAGAGTGCGTGAGTGGACAGTGAGTGAGGGGATAGTGAGTGAGAGGGGATAGTGAGTGAGAGGGGATAGTGAGTGAGAGGGACAGTGACTGAGGGGAGAGTGAGTGATGGGGACAGTGAGTGAGGGGAGAGAGAGTAAGGGGGAGTGGGAGTGAGGGGACAGTGAGTGAGGGGAGAATGAGTGAGGTGACAGTGAGTGAGGGGATAGTGAGTGAGGGGACAGTGAGTGAGGGGACAGTGAGTGAGGGGACAGTGAGTGAGGGGACAGTGAGTGAGGGGACAGTGAGTGAGGGTGTTCGTGAGTGAGGGGATAGTGAGTGAGAGGGTCGTTGAGTGAGTGGACAGTGAGTGAGGGGATAGTGAGTGAGAGGGACAGTGACTGAGGGGAGAGTGAGTGATGGGGACAGTGAGTGAGGGGAGAGAGATTAAGGGGGAGTGGGAGTGAGGGGACAGTGAGTGAGGGGAGAATGAGTGAGGTGACAGTGAGTGAGGGGATAGTGAGAGAGGGGACAGTGAGTGAGGGGACAGTGAGTGAGGGGACAGTGAGTGAGGGTACAGTGAGTGAGGGTACAGTGAGTGAGGGGACAGTGAGTGAGGGTACAGTGAATGAGGGTGTTCGTGAGTGAGGGGATAGTGAGTGAGAGGGTCGGTGAGTGAGTGGACAGTGAGTGAGGGGAGAATGAGTGAGGTGACAGTGAGTGAGGGGATAGTGAGAGAGGGGACAGTGAGTGAGGGGACAGTGAGTGAGGGGACAGTGAGTGAGGGGACAGTGAGTGAGGGGACAGTGAGAGAGGGGACAGTGAGTGAGGGGACAGTGAGTGAGGGGATAGTGAGAGAGGGGACAGTGAGTGAGGGGACAGTGAGTGAGGGGACAGTGAGTGAGGGGACAGTGAGAGAGGGGACAGTGAGTGAGGGGACAGTGAGTGAGGGGACAGTGAGTGAGGGGACAGTGAGTGAGGGGACAGTGAGTGAGGGTACAGTGAATGAGGGTGTTCGTGAGTGAGGGGATAGTGAGTGAGAGGGTCGGTGAGTGAGTGGACAGTGAGTGAGGGGACACTGAGTGAGGGGAGAGTGAGTGAGGTGAGAGTGAGGGTGGACACTGAGTGAGGGCACAGTGAGTGAGTGGAACAGTGAGTGAGGGGACCGTGAGTGAGGGGGACAGTGAGTGAGGGAACAGTGACTGAGAGAACAGTGAGTGAGGGGACAGTGAGAGAGGGGGACAGTGAGTGAGGGGACAGTGAGTGAGGGGAGAGTGAGTGAGGGGACAGTGATTGAGGGGAGAGTGAGTGAGGGGACAATGAGTGAGGGGGACAGTGAGTGAGGGGGACAGTGAGTGAGGGGACAGTGAGTGAGGGGAGAGTGAGTGAGGGGACAGTGAGTGAGGGGACAGTGAGTGAGGGGATAGTGAGTGAGAGGGACACTGAGTGAGGGGAGAGTGAGGGGGACAGTGTGTGAGGGGACAGTGAGTGAGGGGGACAGTGAGTGAGGGGAGAGTGAGTGAGGGGACAGTGAGTGAAGGGACAGTGAGTGAGGGGAGAGTGAGTGAAAGAGACAGTGTGGGATGGGAGAGTGAGTGAGGGGGACAGTGAGTGAGGGGATTGTGAGTGAGAGGGACAGTGAGTGAGGGGAGGGCAAGTGAGGGGGACAGTGAGTGAGGGGAGAGTGATTAAGGGGGACAGTGAGGGAGGGGATAGTGAGTGAGGGGACAGTGAGTGAGGGGTGAGTGAGTGAGTGGACAGTGAGTGAGGGGATAGTGAGTGAGAGGGGATAGTGAGTGAGAGGGACAGTGTCTGAGGGGAGAGTGAGTGATGGGGACAGTGAGTGAGGGGAGAGTGAGTAAGGGGGAGGGGGAGTGAGGGGAAGTGAGTGAGGGGAGAGTGAGTCAGGGGACAGTGAGTGAGGGGAGAGTGACTGAGGGGACTGTGAGAGGGGAGAGTGAGTGAGGGGAGAGTGAGGGGACAGTGAGTGAGTGGTGACTGAGTGAGGGGGACAGTGAGTGACGGGATAGTGAGTGAGGGGAGAATGAGTGAGGGGATTGTGAGTGAGAGAGACAGTGAGTAAGAGGGACAGTGAGTGAGGGGAGTGTGAGTGATGGGGACAGTGAGTGAGGGGAGATTGAGTAAGGGGAGAGTGAGTGAGGGGACAGTGAGTGAGGGGACAGTGAGTGAGGGGAGAGTGAGTGAGGGGAGAGTGAGTGAGGGAACAGTGAGTGAGGGGGTTAGTGAGTGAGGGGATAGTGAGTGAGAGGGACAGTGAGTGAGGGGAGAGTGAGGGGGACAGTGGGTGAGGGGACAGTGAGTGAGGGGACAGTGAGTGAGGGGAAAGTGAGTGAGGGGACAGTTAGTGATGGGGAGAGTGAGTGAGGGGAGAGTGAGTGAGAGAAACAGTGTGGGAGGGGAGAGTGAGTGAGGGGGACAGTGAGTGAGGGGATTGTGAGTGAGAGGGACAGTGAGTGAGGGGAGAGTGAGTGATGGGGGCAGTGAGTGAGGGGAGAGTGAGTGAGGGGGACAGTGAGTGAGGGGATTGTGAGTGAGAGGGACAGTGAGTGAGGGGAGAGTGAGTGATGGGGACAGTGAGTTTGGGGAGAGTGAGTGAGGGGGACAGTGAGTGAGTGGAGAGTGAGTAAGGGGGAGAGTGAGTGAGGGGACAGTGAGTGAGTTGATAGTGAGTGAGGGGAGAGTGAGTGAGGGGAGAGTGCGTGAGTGGACAGTGAGTGAGGGGACAGTGAGTGAGGGGGTTAGTGCCTGTGGAGATAGTGAGTGAGAGGGACATTGAGTGAGGCAAGAGTGAGGGGGACAGTGGATGCGGGGACAGTGAGTGGGGAGACAGTGAGTGAGGGGGACAGTGAGTGAGGGGAAAGTGATTGTGGGGACAGTGAGTGAGGAGACAGTGAGTGAGGGGAGAGTGAGTGAGGGGGACAGTGAGTGAGGGGACAGTGAGTGAGAGAGACAGTGAGTGAGGAGACAGTGAGTGAGGGGAGAGTGAGTGAGGGGGTCAGTGAGTGAGGGGACAGTGAGTGAGGGGGACAGTGAGTGAGGGGAGAGTGAGTGAGGGGATAGTGAGTGAGAGGGACAGTGAGTGAGGGGAGAGTGAGTGATGGGGACAGTGAGTGAGGGGAGAGTGAGTGAGAGGGACATGAGTGAGGGGAGAGTGAGTGAGAGGACAGTGAGTGAGGGGAGAGTGAGTGAGGGGAGAGTGAGTGAGGGGACAGTGAGTGAGGGGAGAGTGAGTGATGGGGACAGTGAGTGAGGGGAGAGTGAGTGAGAGGACAGTGAGTGAGGGGAGAGTGAGTGAGGGGAGAGTGAGTGAGGGGACAGTGAGTGAGGGGAGAGCGAGTGAGGGGACAATGAATGAGGGGACAGTGAGTGAGGGGGACAGGGAGTGAGGGGACAGTGAGTGAGAGAGCCAGTGAGTGAGGGGAGAGAGAGTGAGGGGAGAGTGAGTGAGGGGATAGTGAGTGAGGGGGAGAGTGAGTGAGGGGGACAGTGTGTGAGGGGAGAGTGAGTGAGGGGGTCAGTGAGTGAGGGGAGAGTGACTGAGGGGACAGTGAGAGGGGAGAGTGAGTGATGGGGACAGTGAGTGAGGGGACAGTGAGTGAGGGGAGAGTGAGTGATGGGGACAGTGAGTGAGGGGACAGTGAGTGAGGGGAGAGTGAGTGAGGGGGACAGTGAGTGAGGGGATAGTGAGTGAGGGGATAATGAGTGAGGGGATAGTGTGTGAGAGAGACAGTGAGTGAGAGGGACAGTGAGTGAGGGGAGTGTGAGTGAGAGTGTCGGTGAGTGAGTGGTCAGTGAGTGAGGGTGGACAGTGAGTGAGGGCACAGTGAGTGAGGGGAACAGTGAGTGAGGGGACAGTGAGTGAGGGGGACAGTGAGTGAGGGAACAGTGAGTGAGAGGACAGTGAGTGAGGGGACAGTGAGTGAGGGGGACCGTGAGTGAGAGGGAGAGTGAGTGAGGGGACAGTGAGTGAGGGGAGAGTGAGTGAGGGGATAATGAGTGAGGGTACAGTGAGTGAGGGGGACAGTGAGTGAGGGGGACAGTGTGTGAGGGGCCAGAGTGAGGGGACAGTGAGTGAGGGGGACAGGGAGTGAGGGGACAGTGAGTGAGAGAGCCAGTGAGTGAGGGGAGAGTGAGTGAGGGGAGACTGAGTGAGGGGAGAGTGAGTGAGGGATCAGTGAGTGAGGGGGACAGTGAGTGAGGGGGTCAGTGAGTGAGGGAGACAGTGAGTGAGGGGAGAGTGACTAAGGGGACAGTGAGTGAGGGGAGAGTGAATGAGCGGGACAGTGAGTGAGGGGAAATGAGTGGGGATAATGAGTGAGGGTATAGTGAGTGAGAGAGACAGTGAGTGAGAGGGACAGTGAGTGAGGGGAGTGTGAGTGATGGGGACAGTGAGTGAGGGGATAGTGAGTGAGGGAACAGTGACTGAGGGGAGAGTGAGTGATGGGGACAGTGAGTGAGGGGAGAGTGAGTAAGGGGGAGTGGGAGTGAGGGGACAGTGAGTGAGGGGAGAGTGAGTGAGGTGAGAGTGAGGGTGGACAGTGAGTGAGGGCACAGTGAGTGAGGGGAACAGTGAGTGAGGGGACAGTGAGTGAGGGGGACAGTGAGTGAGGGAACAGTGAGTGAGAGGACAGTGAGTGAAGGGACAGTGAGTGAGGGGGACAGTGAGTGAGGGGACAGTGAGTGAGGGGAGAGTGAGTGAGGGGACAGTGAGTGAGGGGAGAGTGAGTGAGGGGACAATGAGTGAGGGGACAGTGAGTGAGGGGGACAGTGACTGAGGGGGACAGTGAATGAGGGGACAGAGTGAGGGGACAGTGAGTGAGGGGGACAGTGAGTGAGGGGAAAGTGATTGAGGGGACAGTGAGTGAGGGGACAGTGAGTGAGGGGAGAGTGAGTGAGGGGACAGTGAGTGAGGGGACAGAGAGTGAGGGGTTAGTGAGTGAGTGGATAGTGATTGAGAGGGACAGTGAGTGAGGGGACAGTGAGTGAGGGGTTAGTGAGTGAGGGGATAGTGAGTGAGAGGGACAGTGAGTGAGGGGAGAGTGAGGGGGACAGTGGGAGAGGGGACAGTGAGTGAGGGGACAGTGAGTGAGGGGATTGTGAGTGAGAGGGACAGTGATTGAGGGGAGGATAAGTGAGGGGTACAGTGAGTGAGGGGAGAGTGAGTAAGGGGGACAGTGAGTGAGGGGATAGTGAGTGAGGGGACAGTGAGTGAGGGGTGAGTGAGTGAGTGGACAGTGAGTGAGGGGATAGTGAGTGAGAGGGGATAGTGAGTGAGATGGACAGTGGCTGAGGGGAGAGTGAGTGATGGGGACAGTGAGTGAGGGGAGAGTGAGTGAGGGGACAGTGAGTGAGGGGATAGTGAGTGAGGAGACTGTGAGTGAGGGGAGAGTGAGTGAGGGGGAAAGTGAGTGAGGGGACAGTGAGTGAGGGGAAAGTGAGTGAGGGGGACAGTGAATGAGGGGATTGTGAGTGAGGGGATAGTGAGTGAGTGAGACTGTGAGTGAGGGGAGAGTGAGTGAGGGGACAGTGAGTGAGAGGGACAGTGAGTGAGGGGAGAGTGAGTGATGGGGACAGTGAGTGAGGGGAGAGTGAGTGAGGGGAGAGTGAGTGAGGGGACAGTGAGTGAGGGGACAGTGAGTGAGGGGAAGTGAGTGAGAGAGACAGTGTGGGAGGGGAGAGTGAGTGAGGGGGACAGTGAGTGAGGGGAGAGTGAGTGAGAGAGACAGTGTGGGAGGGGAGAGTGAGTGAGGGGGACAGTGAGTGAGGGGATTGTGAGTGAGAGAGACAGTGTGGGAGGGGAGAGTGAGTAAGGGGGACAGTGAGTGAGGGGATAGTTAGTGAGGGGACAGTGAGTGAGGGGTGAGTGAGTGGACAGTGAGGGAGGGGATAGTGAGTGAGAGGGGATAGTGAGTGAGGGACAGTGGCTGAGGCGAGAGTGAGTGATGGGGACAGTGAGTGAGGGGAGAGTGAGTCGGGGGACAGTGAGTGAGGGGATAGTGAGTGAGGGGACAGTGAGTGACGGGAGAGTGAGTGATGGGGACAGTGAGTGAGGGGAGAGAGAGTGAGAGGGACAGTGAGTGAGGGGAGAGTGAGTGATAGGGAGAGTGAGTGAGGGGGACAGTGAGTGAGGGGACAGTGAGTGAGGGGGACCGTGAGTGAGAGGGAGAGTGAGTGAGGGGACAGTGAGTGAGGGGAGAGTGAGTGAGGGGATAATGAGTGAGGGTACAGTGAGTGAGGGGGACAGTGTGTGAGGGGCCAGAGTGAGGGGACAGTGAGTGAGGGGAACAGGGGGTGAGGGGACAGTGAGTGAGCCAGTGAGTGAGGGGAGAGTGAGTGAGGGGAGACTGAGTGAGGGGAGAGTGAGTGAGGGATCAGTGAGTGAGGGGGACAGCAAGTGAGGGATACAGTGAGTGAGGGGGTCAGTGAGTGAGGGAGACAGTGAGTGAGGGGAGAGTGACTAAGGGGACAGTGAGTGAGGGGAGAGTGAATGAGGGGGACAGTGAGTGAGGGGAAATGAGTGGGGATAATGAGTGAGGGTATAGTGAGTGAGAGAGACAGTGAGTGAGAGGGACAGTGAGTGAGGGGAGTGTGAGTGATGGGGACAGTGAGTGAGGGGATAGTGAGTGAGGGGACAGTGAGTGAGGGGAGAGTGAGTGAGGGGATAATGAGTGAGGGGAGAGTGAGTGAGGGGGACCGTGAGTGAGGGGATATGAGTGGGGATAATGAGTGAGGGGATAGTGAGTGAGAGAGACAGTGAGTGAGAGGGACAGTGAGTGAGGGGAGTGTGAGTGATGGGGACAGTGAGTGAGGGGAGAGCGAGTGAGGGGACAATGAATGAGGGGACAGTGAGTGAGGGGGACAGGGAGTGAGGGGACAGTGAGTGAGAGAGCCAGTGAGTGAGGGGAGAGAGAGTGAGGGGAGAGTGAGTGAGGGGATAGTGAGTGAGGGGGAGAGTGAGTGAGGGGGACAGTGTGTGAGGGGAGAGTGAGTGAGGGGGTCAGTGAGTGAGGGGAGAGTGACTGAGGGGACAGTGAGAGGGGAGAGTGAGTGATGGGGACAGTGAGTGAGGGGACAGTGAGTGAGGGGAGAGTGAGTGATGGGGACAGTGAGTGAGGGGACAGTGAGTGAGGGGAGAGTGAGTGAGGGGGACAGTGAGTGAGGGGATAGTGAGTGAGGGGATAATGAGTGAGGGGATAGTGTGTGAGAGAGACAGTGAGTGAGAGGGACAGTGAGTGAGGGGAGTGTGAGTGAGAGTGTCGGTGAGTGAGTGGTCAGTGAGTGAGGGTGGACAGTGAGTGAGGGCACAGTGAGTGAGGGGAACAGTGAGTGAGGGGACAGTGAGTGAGGGGGACAGTGAGTGAGGGAACAGTGAGTGAGAGGACAGTGAGTGAGGGGACAGTGAGTGAGGGGGACCGTGAGTGAGAGGGAGAGTGAGTGAGGGGACAGTGAGTGAGGGGAGAGTGAGTGAGGGGATAATGAGTGAGGGTACAGTGAGTGAGGGGGACAGTGAGTGAGGGGGACAGTGTGTGAGGGGCCAGAGTGAGGGGACAGTGAGTGAGGGGGACAGGGAGTGAGGGGACAGTGAGTGAGAGAGCCAGTGAGTGAGGGGAGAGTGAGTGAGGGGAGACTGAGTGAGGGGAGAGTGAGTGAGGGATCAGTGAGTGAGGGGGACAGTGAGTGAGGGGGTCAGTGAGTGAGGGAGACAGTGAGTGAGGGGAGAGTGACTAAGGGGACAGTGAGTGAGGGGAGAGTGAATGAGCGGGACAGTGAGTGAGGGGAAATGAGTGGGGATAATGAGTGAGGGTATAGTGAGTGAGAGAGACAGTGAGTGAGAGGGACAGTGAGTGAGGGGAGTGTGAGTGATGGGGACAGTGAGTGAGGGGATAGTGAGTGAGGGAACAGTGACTGAGGGGAGAGTGAGTGATGGGGACAGTGAGTGAGGGGAGAGTGAGTAAGGGGGAGTGGGAGTGAGGGGACAGTGAGTGAGGGGAGAGTGAGTGAGGTGAGAGTGAGGGTGGACAGTGAGTGAGGGCACAGTGAGTGAGGGGAACAGTGAGTGAGGGGACAGTGAGTGAGGGGGACAGTGAGTGAGGGAACAGTGAGTGAGAGGACAGTGAGTGAAGGGACAGTGAGTGAGGGGGACAGTGAGTGAGGGGACAGTGAGTGAGGGGAGAGTGAGTGAGGGGACAGTGAGTGAGGGGAGAGTGAGTGAGGGGACAATGAGTGAGGGGACAGTGAGTGAGGGGGACAGTGACTGAGGGGGACAGTGAATGAGGGGACAGAGTGAGGGGACAGTGAGTGAGGGGGACAGTGAGTGAGGGGAAAGTGATTGAGGGGACAGTGAGTGAGGGGACAGTGAGTGAGGGGAGAGTGAGTGAGGGGACAGTGAGTGAGGGGACAGAGAGTGAGGGGTTAGTGAGTGAGTGGATAGTGATTGAGAGGGACAGTGAGTGAGGGGACAGTGAGTGAGGGGTTAGTGAGTGAGGGGATAGTGAGTGAGAGGGACAGTGAGTGAGGGGAGAGTGAGGGGGACAGTGGGAGAGGGGACAGTGAGTGAGGGGACAGTGAGTGAGGGGATTGTGAGTGAGAGGGACAGTGATTGAGGGGAGGATAAGTGAGGGGTACAGTGAGTGAGGGGAGAGTGAGTAAGGGGGACAGTGAGTGAGGGGATAGTGAGTGAGGGGACAGTGAGTGAGGGGTGAGTGAGTGAGTGGACAGTGAGTGAGGGGATAGTGAGTGAGAGGGGATAGTGAGTGAGATGGACAGTGGCTGAGGGGAGAGTGAGTGATGGGGACAGTGAGTGAGGGGAGAGTGAGTGAGGGGACAGTGAGTGAGGGGATAGTGAGTGAGGAGACTGTGAGTGAGGGGAGAGTGAGTGAGGGGGAAAGTGAGTGAGGGGACAGTGAGTGAGGGGAAAGTGAGTGAGGGGGACAGTGAATGAGGGGATTGTGAGTGAGGGGATAGTGAGTGAGTGAGACTGTGAGTGAGGGGAGAGTGAGTGAGGGGACAGTGAGTGAGAGGGACAGTGAGTGAGGGGAGAGTGAGTGATGGGGACAGTGAGTGAGGGGAGAGTGAGTGAGGGGAGAGTGAGTGAGGGGACAGTGAGTGAGGGGACAGTGAGTGAGGGGAAGTGAGTGAGAGAGACAGTGTGGGAGGGGAGAGTGAGTGAGGGGGACAGTGAGTGAGGGGAGAGTGAGTGAGAGAGACAGTGTGGGAGGGGAGAGTGAGTGAGGGGGACAGTGAGTGAGGGGATTGTGAGTGAGAGAGACAGTGTGGGAGGGGAGAGTGAGTAAGGGGGACAGTGAGTGAGGGGATAGTTAGTGAGGGGACAGTGAGTGAGGGGTGAGTGAGTGGACAGTGAGGGAGGGGATAGTGAGTGAGAGGGGATAGTGAGTGAGGGACAGTGGCTGAGGCGAGAGTGAGTGATGGGGACAGTGAGTGAGGGGAGAGTGAGTCGGGGGACAGTGAGTGAGGGGATAGTGAGTGAGGGGACAGTGAGTGACGGGAGAGTGAGTGATGGGGACAGTGAGTGAGGGGAGAGAGAGTGAGAGGGACAGTGAGTGAGGGGAGAGTGAGTGATAGGGAGAGTGAGTGAGGGGGACAGTGAGTGAGGGGACAGTGAGTGAGGGGGACCGTGAGTGAGAGGGAGAGTGAGTGAGGGGACAGTGAGTGAGGGGAGAGTGAGTGAGGGGATAATGAGTGAGGGTACAGTGAGTGAGGGGGACAGTGTGTGAGGGGCCAGAGTGAGGGGACAGTGAGTGAGGGGAACAGGGGGTGAGGGGACAGTGAGTGAGCCAGTGAGTGAGGGGAGAGTGAGTGAGGGGAGACTGAGTGAGGGGAGAGTGAGTGAGGGATCAGTGAGTGAGGGGGACAGCAAGTGAGGGATACAGTGAGTGAGGGGGTCAGTGAGTGAGGGAGACAGTGAGTGAGGGGAGAGTGACTAAGGGGACAGTGAGTGAGGGGAGAGTGAATGAGGGGGACAGTGAGTGAGGGGAAATGAGTGGGGATAATGAGTGAGGGTATAGTGAGTGAGAGAGACAGTGAGTGAGAGGGACAGTGAGTGAGGGGAGTGTGAGTGATGGGGACAGTGAGTGAGGGGATAGTGAGTGAGGGGACAGTGAGTGAGGGGAGAGTGAGTGAGGGGATAATGAGTGAGGGGAGAGTGAGTGAGGGGGACCGTGAGTGAGGGGATATGAGTGGGGATAATGAGTGAGGGGATAGTGAGTGAGAGAGACAGTGAGTGAGAGGGACAGTGAGTGAGGGGAGTGTGAGTGATGGGGACAGTGAGTGAGGGGATAGTGAGTGAGGGGACAGTGAGTGAGGGGAGCGTGCATGAGTGGACAGTGAGTGAGGGGATAGTGAGTGAGAGGGGATAGTGAGTGAGAGGGACAGTGACTGAGGGGAGAGTGAGTGATGGGGACAGTGAGTGAGGGGAGAGAGAGTAAGCGGGAGTGGGAGTGAGGGGACAGTGAGTGAGGGGAGAATGAGTGAGGTGACAGTGAGTGAGGGGATAGTGAGAGAGGGGACAGTGAGTGAGGGGACAGTGAGTGAGGGGACAGTGAGTGAGGGGACAGTGAGTGAGGGTACAGTGAGTGAGGGGACAGTGAGTGAGGGTACAGTGAATGAGGGTGTTCGTGAGTGAGGGGATAGTGAGTGAGAGGGTCGGTGAGTGAGTGGACAGTGAGTGAGGGGACACTGAGTGAGGGGAGAGTGAGTGAGGTGAGAGTGAGGGTGGACACTGAGTGAGGGCACAGTGAGTGAGGGGAACAGTGAGTGAGGGGACCATGAGTGAGGGGGACAGTGAGTGAGGGAACAGTGACTGAGAGGACAGTGAGAGAGGGGGACAGTGAGTGAGGGGACAGTGAGTGAGGGGAGAGTGAGTGAGGGGACAATGAGTGAGGGGACAGTGAGTGAGGGGAGAGTGAGTGAGGGGACAATGAGTGAGGGGGACAGTGAGTGAGGGGACAGTGAGTGAGGGGACAGTGAGTGAGGGGGACAGTGAGTGAGGGGACAGTGAGTGAGGGGAGAGTGAGTGAGGGGACAGTGAGTGAGGGGACAGTGAGTGAGGGGATAGTGAGTGAGAGGGACACTGAGTGAGGGGAGAGTGAGGGGGACGGTGGGTGAGGGGACAGTGAGTGAGGGGACAGAGTGAGGGGAAGTGAGTGAGGGGACAGTGAGTGAAGGGACAGTGAGTGAGGGGAGAGTGAGTGAGGGGACAATGAGTGAGGGGGACAGTGAGTGAGGGGGACAGTGAGTGAGGGGACAGTGAGTGAGGGGACAGTGAGTGAGGGGACAGTGAGTGAGGGGACAGTGAGTGATGGGATAGTGAGTGAGAGGGACACTGAGTGAGGGGAGAGTGAGGGGGACAGTGAGTGAGGGGGACAGTGAGTGAGGGGAAGTGAGTGAGGGGACAGTGAGTGAAGGGACAGTGAGTGAGGGGAGAGTGAGTGAAAGAGACAGTGTGGGATGGGAGAGTGAGTGAGGGGGACAGTGAGTGAGGGGAGGGCAAGTGAGGGGGACAGTGAGTGAGGGGAGAGTGATTAAGGGGGACAGTGAGGGAGGGGATAGTGAGTGAGGGGACAGTGAGTGAGGGGAGAGTGCGTGAGTGGACAGTGAGTGAGGGGATAGTGAGTGAGAGGGGATAGTGAGTGAGAGGGGATAGTGAGTGAGAGGGACAGTGACTGAGGGGAGAGTGAGTGATGGGGACAGTGAGTGAGGGGAGAGAGAGTAAGGGGGAGTGGGAGTGAGGGGACAGTGAGTGAGGGGAGAATGAGTGAGGTGACAGTGAGTGAGGGGATAGTGAGTGAGGGGACAGTGAGTGAGGGGACAGTGAGTGAGGGGACAGTGAGTGAGGGGACAGTGAGTGAGGGGACAGTGAGTGAGGGTGTTCGTGAGTGAGGGGATAGTGAGTGAGAGGGTCGTTGAGTGAGTGGACAGTGAGTGAGGGGATAGTGAGTGAGAGGGACAGTGACTGAGGGGAGAGTGAGTGATGGGGACAGTGAGTGAGGGGAGAGAGATTAAGGGGGAGTGGGAGTGAGGGGACAGTGAGTGAGGGGAGAATGAGTGAGGTGACAGTGAGTGAGGGGATAGTGAGAGAGGGGACAGTGAGTGAGGGGACAGTGAGTGAGGGGACAGTGAGTGAGGGTACAGTGAGTGAGGGTACAGTGAGTGAGGGGACAGTGAGTGAGGGTACAGTGAATGAGGGTGTTCGTGAGTGAGGGGATAGTGAGTGAGAGGGTCGGTGAGTGAGTGGACAGTGAGTGAGGGGAGAATGAGTGAGGTGACAGTGAGTGAGGGGATAGTGAGAGAGGGGACAGTGAGTGAGGGGACAGTGAGAGAGGGGACAGTGAGTGAGGGGACAGTGAGTGAGGGGATAGTGAGAGAGGGGACAGTGAGTGAGGGGACAGTGAGTGAGGGGACAGTGAGTGAGGGGACAGTGAGAGAGGGGACAGTGAGTGAGGGGACAGTGAGTGAGGGGACAGTGAGTGAGGGGACAGTGAGTGAGGGTACAGTGAATGAGGGTGTTCGTGAGTGAGGGGATAGTGAGTGAGAGGGTCGGTGAGTGAGTGGACAGTGAGTGAGGGGACACTGAGTGAGGGGAGAGTGAGTGAGGTGAGAGTGAGGGTGGACACTGAGTGAGGGCACAGTGAGTGAGTGGAACAGTGAGTGAGGGGACCGTGAGTGAGGGGGACAGTGAGTGAGGGAACAGTGACTGAGAGAACAGTGAGTGAGGGGACAGTGAGAGAGGGGGACAGTGAGTGAGGGGACAGTGAGTGAGGGGAGAGTGAGTGAGGGGACAGTGATTGAGGGGAGAGTGAGTGAGGGGACAATGAGTGAGGGGGACAGTGAGTGAGGGGGACAGTGAGTGAGGGGACAGTGAGTGAGGGGAGAGTGAGTGAGGGGACAGTGAGTGAGGGGACAGTGAGTGAGGGGATAGTGAGTGAGAGGGACACTGAGTGAGGGGAGAGTGAGGGGGACAGTGTGTGAGGGGACAGTGAGTGAGGGGGACAGTGAGTGAGGGGAGAGTGAGTGAGGGGACAGTGAGTGAAGGGACAGTGAGTGAGGGGAGAGTGAGTGAAAGAGACAGTGTGGGATGGGAGAGTGAGTGAGGGGGACAGTGAGTGAGGGGATTGTGAGTGAGAGGGACAGTGAGTGAGGGGAGGGCAAGTGAGGGGGACAGTGAGTGAGGGGAGAGTGATTAAGGGGGACAGTGAGGGAGGGGATAGTGAGTGAGGGGACAGTGAGTGAGGGGTGAGTGAGTGAGTGGACAGTGAGTGAGGGGATAGTGAGTGAGAGGGGATAGTGAGTGAGAGGGACAGTGTCTGAGGGGAGAGTGAGTGATGGGGACAGTGAGTGAGGGGAGAGTGAGTAAGGGGGAGGGGGAGTGAGGGGAAGTGAGTGAGGGGAGAGTGAGTCAGGGGACAGTGAGTGAGGGGAGAGTGACTGAGGGGACTGTGAGAGGGGAGAGTGAGTGAGGGGAGAGTGAGGGGACAGTGAGTGAGTGGTGACTGAGTGAGGGGGACAGTGAGTGACGGGATAGTGAGTGAGGGGAGAATGAGTGAGGGGATTGTGAGTGAGAGAGACAGTGAGTAAGAGGGACAGTGAGTGAGGGGAGTGTGAGTGATGGGGACAGTGAGTGAGGGGAGATTGAGTAAGGGGAGAGTGAGTGAGGGGACAGTGAGTGAGGGGACAGTGAGTGAGGGGAGAGTGAGTGAGGGGAGAGTGAGTGAGGGAACAGTGAGTGAGGGGGTTAGTGAGTGAGGGGATAGTGAGTGAGAGGGACAGTGAGTGAGGGGAGAGTGAGGGGGACAGTGGGTGAGGGGACAGTGAGTGAGGGGACAGTGAGTGAGGGGAAAGTGAGTGAGGGGACAGTTAGTGATGGGGAGAGTGAGTGAGGGGAGAGTGAGTGAGAGAAACAGTGTGGGAGGGGAGAGTGAGTGAGGGGGACAGTGAGTGAGGGGATTGTGAGTGAGAGGGACAGTGAGTGAGGGGAGAGTGAGTGATGGGGGCAGTGAGTGAGGGGAGAGTGAGTGAGGGGGACAGTGAGTGAGGGGATTGTGAGTGAGAGGGACAGTGAGTGAGGGGAGAGTGAGTGATGGGGACAGTGAGTTTGGGGAGAGTGAGTGAGGGGGACAGTGAGTGAGTGGAGAGTGAGTAAGGGGGAGAGTGAGTGAGGGGACAGTGAGTGAGTTGATAGTGAGTGAGGGGAGAGTGAGTGAGGGGAGAGTGCGTGAGTGGACAGTGAGTGAGGGGACAGTGAGTGAGGGGGTTAGTGCCTGTGGAGATAGTGAGTGAGAGGGACATTGAGTGAGGCAAGAGTGAGGGGGACAGTGGATGCGGGGACAGTGAGTGAGGAGACAGTGAGTGAGGGGGACAGTGAGTGAGGGGAAAGTGATTGTGGGGACAGTGAGTGAGGAGACAGTGAGTGAGGGGAGAGTGAGTGAGGGGACAGTGAGTGAGAGAGACAGTGAGTGAGGAGACAGTGAGTGAGGGGAGAGTGAGTGAGGGGGTCAGTGAGTGAGGGGACAGTGAGTGAGGGGGACAGTGAGTGAGGGGAGAGTGAGTGAGGGGATAGTGAGTGAGAGGGACAGTGAGTGAGGGGAGAGTGAGTGATGGGGACAGTGAGTGAGGGGAGAGTGAGTGAGAGGGACATGAGTGAGGGGAGAGTGAGTGAGAGGACAGTGAGTGAGGGGAGAGTGAGTGAGGGGAGAGTGAGTGAGGGGACAGTGAGTGAGGGGAGAGTGAGTGATGGGGACAGTGAGTGAGGGGAGAGTGAGTGAGAGGACAGTGAGTGAGGGGAGAGTGAGTGAGGGGAGAGTGAGTGAGGGGACAGTGAGTGAGGGGAGAGCGAGTGAGGGGACAATGAATGAGGGGACAGTGAGTGAGGGGGACAGGGAGTGAGGGGACAGTGAGTGAGAGAGCCAGTGAGTGAGGGGAGAGAGAGTGAGGGGAGAGTGAGTGAGGGGATAGTGAGTGAGGGGGAGAGTGAGTGAGGGGGACAGTGTGTGAGGGGAGAGTGAGTGAGGGGGTCAGTGAGTGAGGGGAGAGTGACTGAGGGGACAGTGAGAGGGGAGAGTGAGTGATGGGGACAGTGAGTGAGGGGACAGTGAGTGAGGGGAGAGTGAGTGATGGGGACAGTGAGTGAGGGGACAGTGAGTGAGGGGAGAGTGAGTGAGGGGGACAGTGAGTGAGGGGATAGTGAGTGAGGGGATAATGAGTGAGGGGATAGTGTGTGAGAGAGACAGTGAGTGAGAGGGACAGTGAGTGAGGGGAGTGTGAGTGAGAGTGTCGGTGAGTGAGTGGTCAGTGAGTGAGGGTGGACAGTGAGTGAGGGCACAGTGAGTGAGGGGAACAGTGAGTGAGGGGACAGTGAGTGAGGGGGACAGTGAGTGAGGGAACAGTGAGTGAGAGGACAGTGAGTGAGGGGACAGTGAGTGAGGGGGACCGTGAGTGAGAGGGAGAGTGAGTGAGGGGACAGTGAGTGAGGGGAGAGTGAGTGAGGGGATAATGAGTGAGGGTACAGTGAGTGAGGGGGACAGTGAGTGAGGGGGACAGTGTGTGAGGGGCCAGAGTGAGGGGACAGTGAGTGAGGGGGACAGGGAGTGAGGGGACAGTGAGTGAGAGAGCCAGTGAGTGAGGGGAGAGTGAGTGAGGGGAGACTGAGTGAGGGGAGAGTGAGTGAGGGATCAGTGAGTGAGGGGGACAGTGAGTGAGGGGGTCAGTGAGTGAGGGAGACAGTGAGTGAGGGGAGAGTGACTAAGGGGACAGTGAGTGAGGGGAGAGTGAATGAGCGGGACAGTGAGTGAGGGGAAATGAGTGGGGATAATGAGTGAGGGTATAGTGAGTGAGAGAGACAGTGAGTGAGAGGGACAGTGAGTGAGGGGAGTGTGAGTGATGGGGACAGTGAGTGAGGGGATAGTGAGTGAGGGAACAGTGACTGAGGGGAGAGTGAGTGATGGGGACAGTGAGTGAGGGGAGAGTGAGTAAGGGGGAGTGGGAGTGAGGGGACAGTGAGTGAGGGGAGAGTGAGTGAGGTGAGAGTGAGGGTGGACAGTGAGTGAGGGCACAGTGAGTGAGGGGAACAGTGAGTGAGGGGACAGTGAGTGAGGGGGACAGTGAGTGAGGGAACAGTGAGTGAGAGGACAGTGAGTGAAGGGACAGTGAGTGAGGGGGACAGTGAGTGAGGGGACAGTGAGTGAGGGGAGAGTGAGTGAGGGGACAGTGAGTGAGGGGAGAGTGAGTGAGGGGACAATGAGTGAGGGGACAGTGAGTGAGGGGGACAGTGACTGAGGGGGACAGTGAATGAGGGGACAGAGTGAGGGGACAGTGAGTGAGGGGGACAGTGAGTGAGGGGAAAGTGATTGAGGGGACAGTGAGTGAGGGGACAGTGAGTGAGGGGAGAGTGAGTGAGGGGACAGTGAGTGAGGGGACAGAGAGTGAGGGGTTAGTGAGTGAGTGGATAGTGATTGAGAGGGACAGTGAGTGAGGGGACAGTGAGTGAGGGGTTAGTGAGTGAGGGGATAGTGAGTGAGAGGGACAGTGAGTGAGGGGAGAGTGAGGGGGACAGTGGGAGAGGGGACAGTGAGTGAGGGGACAGTGAGTGAGGGGATTGTGAGTGAGAGGGACAGTGATTGAGGGGAGGATAAGTGAGGGGTACAGTGAGTGAGGGGAGAGTGAGTAAGGGGGACAGTGAGTGAGGGGATAGTGAGTGAGGGGACAGTGAGTGAGGGGTGAGTGAGTGAGTGGACAGTGAGTGAGGGGATAGTGAGTGAGAGGGGATAGTGAGTGAGATGGACAGTGGCTGAGGGGAGAGTGAGTGATGGGGACAGTGAGTGAGGGGAGAGTGAGTGAGGGGACAGTGAGTGAGGGGATAGTGAGTGAGGAGACTGTGAGTGAGGGGAGAGTGAGTGAGGGGGAAAGTGAGTGAGGGGACAGTGAGTGAGGGGAAAGTGAGTGAGGGGGACAGTGAATGAGGGGATTGTGAGTGAGGGGATAGTGAGTGAGTGAGACTGTGAGTGAGGGGAGAGTGAGTGAGGGGACAGTGAGTGAGAGGGACAGTGAGTGAGGGGAGAGTGAGTGATGGGGACAGTGAGTGAGGGGAGAGTGAGTGAGGGGAGAGTGAGTGAGGGGACAGTGAGTGAGGGGACAGTGAGTGAGGGGAAGTGAGTGAGAGAGACAGTGTGGGAGGGGAGAGTGAGTGAGGGGGACAGTGAGTGAGGGGAGAGTGAGTGAGAGAGACAGTGTGGGAGGGGAGAGTGAGTGAGGGGGACAGTGAGTGAGGGGATTGTGAGTGAGAGAGACAGTGTGGGAGGGGAGAGTGAGTAAGGGGGACAGTGAGTGAGGGGATAGTTAGTGAGGGGACAGTGAGTGAGGGGTGAGTGAGTGGACAGTGAGGGAGGGGATAGTGAGTGAGAGGGGATAGTGAGTGAGGGACAGTGGCTGAGGCGAGAGTGAGTGATGGGGACAGTGAGTGAGGGGAGAGTGAGTCGGGGGACAGTGAGTGAGGGGATAGTGAGTGAGGGGACAGTGAGTGACGGGAGAGTGAGTGATGGGGACAGTGAGTGAGGGGAGAGAGAGTGAGAGGGACAGTGAGTGAGGGGAGAGTGAGTGATAGGGAGAGTGAGTGAGGGGGACAGTGAGTGAGGGGACAGTGAGTGAGGGGGACAGTGAATGAGGGGGACAGTGAGTGAGGGGACAGTGAGTGAGGGGAGAGTGAGTGAGGGGAGAGTGAGTGAGGGGACATTGAGTGAGGGGAGAGTGAGTGAGAGAGACAGTGTGGGAGGGGAGAGTGAGTGAGGGGGACAGTGAGTGAGGGGATTGTGAGTGAGAGGGACAGTGAGTGAGGGGATAGTTAGTGAGGGGACAGTGAGTGAGGGGTGAGCGAGTGAGTGGACAGTGAGGGAGGGGATAGTGAGTGAGAGGGGATAGTGAGTGAGGGACAGTGGCTGAGGCGAGAGTGAGTGATGGGGACAGTGAGTGAGGGGAGAGTGAGTAAGGGGGAGGGGGAGTGAGGGGACAGTGAGTGAGGGGAGAGTGAGTCGGGGGACAGTGAGTGAGGGGATAGTGAGTGAGGGGACAGTGAGTGAGGGGAGAGTGAGTGAGGGGACAGTGAGTGAGGGGACAGTGAATGAGGGGGTTAGTGATTGAGGGGATAATGAGTGAGGGTCGGTGAGTGAGTGGACAGTGAGTGAGTGTGGACAGTGAGTGAGGGCACAGTGAGTGAGGGGAACAGTGAGTGAGGGGGACAGTGAGTGAGGGGACAGTGAGTGAGAGGGAGAGTGAGTGAGGGGACATTGAGTGAGGGGAGAGTGAGTGAGGGGAGAGGGAGTGAGGGGACAGTGAGTGAGGGGGAAAGTGAGTGAGGGGACAGAGTGAGGGGACAGTGAGTGAGGGGGACAGGGAGTGAGGGGACAGTGAGTGAGGGGGACAGTGAGTGAGGGGACAGTGAGTGAGGGGAGATTGAGTGAGGGGGACAGTGAGTGACGGGATACTGAGTGAGGGGATAATGAGTGAGGGGATTGTGTGTGAGAGAGACAGTGAGTGAGAGGGACAGTGAGTGAGGGGAGTGTGAGTGAGGGGAGAGTGGGTGAGGGGACAGTGAGTGAGGGGATTGTGAGTGAGGGGATAGTGAGTGAGCGGACAGTGAGTGAGGGGTGAGTGAGTGGACAGTGTGTGAGGGGATAGTGAGTGAGAGGGGATAGTGAGTGAGATGGACAGTGGCTGAGGGGAGAGTGAGTGATGGGGACAGTGAGTGAGGGGAGAGTGAGTGAGGGGACAGTAAGTGAGGGGACAGTGAATGAGGGGGTTAGTGAGTGAGGGGATAATGAGTGAGGGCTGGTGAGTGAGTGGACAGTGAGTGAGGGTGGACAGTGAGTGAGGGCACAGTGAGTGAGGGGAACAGGGAGTGAGGGGACATTGAGTGAGAGAGACAGTGAGTGAGGGGAGACTGAGTGAGGGGAGAGTGAGTGAGGGTACAGTGAGTGAGGGGAGAGTGAGTGAGGGGGTCAGTGAGTGAGTGGACAGTGGGTGAGGGGAGTGTGACTGAGGGGACAGTGAGAGGGGAGAGTGAGTGAGGGGAGAGTGAGTGAGGGGGACAGTGAGTGAGGGGACAGTGAGTGAGGGGAGAGTGAGTGAGGGGGACAGTGAGTGAGGGGATATGAGTGAGGGGATAAGGAGTGAGGGGATAGTGAGTGAGAGAGACAATGAGTGAGAGGGACAGTGAGTGAGGGGAGTGTGTGTGATGGGGACAGTGAGTGAGGGGATAGTGAGTGAGGGGACAATGAGTGAGGGGAGAGTGAGTGAGTGGACAGTGAGTGAGGGGATAGTGAGTGAGAGGGGATAGTGAGTGAGAGGGACAGTGACTGAGGGGAGAGTGAGTGATGGGGACAGTGAGTGAGGGGAGAGTAACTAAGGGGGAGTGGGAGTGAGGGGAGAGTGAGTGAGGGGACAGTGAGTGAGGGGACAGTGAGTGAGGGGAGAGTGAGTGAGTGGACAGTGAGTGAGGGGAGAGGGAGTGAGGTGAGAGTGAGGGTGGATAGTGAGTGAGGGCCCAGTGAGTGAGGGGACAGTGAGTGAGGGGGACAGTGAGTGAGGGAACAGTGAGTGAGAGGACAGTGAGTGAGGGGACAGTGAGTGAAGGGGACAGTGAGTGAGGGGACAGTGAGTGAGGGGAGAGTGAGTGAGGGGACAGTGAGTGAGGGGAGAGTGAGTGAGGGGACAATGAGTGAGGGGACAGTGAGTGAGGGGGAAAGTGAGTGAGGGGACAGAGTGAGGGGACAGTGAGTGAGGCAGACAGGGAGTGAGGGGACAGTGAGTGAGAGAGCCAGTGAGTGAGGGGAGAGTGAGTGAGGGGAGAGTGAGTGTGGGGAGAGTGAGTGAGGGGGACAGTGAGTGAGGGGGACAGTGAGTGAGGGGAGAGTGAGTGAGGGGGTCAGTGAGTGAGGGGGACAGTGAGTGAGGGGAGAGTGACTGAGGGGACAGTGAGAGGGTAGAGTGAGTGAGGGGAGAGTGAGGGGACAGTGAGTGAGGGGAGACTGAGTGAGGGGGACAGTGAGTGACAGGATACTGAGTGAGGGGATAATGAGTGAGGGGATTGTGAGTGAGAGAGACAGTGAGTGAGAGGGACAGTGAGTGAGGGGAGTGTGAGTGATGGGGACAATGAGTGAGGGGAGATTGAGTAAGGGGGAGAGTGAGTGAAGGGGTCAGTGAGTGAGGGGACAGTGAGTGAGGGGGACAGTGAGTGAGGGGAGAGTGAGTGAGGAGATAGTGAGTGAGAGGGACAGTGAGTGAGGGGAGAGTGAGTGATGGGGACAGTGAGTGAGGGGAGAGTGAGTGAGAGGGACATGAGTGAGGGGAGAGTGAGTGAGAGGACAGTGAGTGAGGGGAGAGTGAGTGAGGGGAGAGTAAGTGAGGGGACAGTGAGTGAGGGGAGAGTGAGTGATGGGGACAGTGAGTGAGGGGAGAGTGAGTGAGAGGACAGTGAGTGAGGGGAGAGTGAGTGAGGGGAGAGTGAGTGAGGGGACAGTGAGTGAGGGGAGAGTGAGTGAGGGGACAATGAATGAGGGGACAGTGATTGAGGGGGACAGGGAGTGAGGGGACAGTGAGTGAGAGAGCCAGTGAGTGAGGGGAGAGAGAGTGAGGGGAGAGTGAGTGAGGGGATAGTGAGTGAGGGGGAGAGTGAGTGAGGGGGACAGTGTGTGAGGGGAGAGTGAGTGAGGGGGTCAGTGAGTGAGGGGAGAGTGACTGAGGGGACAGTGAGAGGGGAGAGTGGGTGAAGGGAGAGTGAGTGATGGGGACAGTGAGTGAGGGGACAGTGAGTGAGGGGAGAGTGAGTGATGGGGACAGTGAGTGAGGGGATAATGAGTGAGGGGATAGTGTGTGAGAGAGACAGTGAGTGAGAGGGACAGTGAGTGAGGGGAGTGTGAGTGAGAGTGTCGGTGAGTGAGTGGTCAGTGAGTGAGGGTGGACAGTGAGTGAGGGCACAGTGAGTGAGGGGAACAGTGAGTGAGGGGACAGTGAGTGAGGGGGACAGTGAGTGAGGGAACAGTGAGTGAGAGGACAGTGAGTGAGGGGACAGTGAGTGAGGGGGACCGTGAGTGAGAGGGAGAGTGAGTGAGGGGACAGTGAGTGAGGGGATAATGAGTGAGGGTACAGTGAGTGAGGGGGACAGTGAGTGAGGGGGACAGTGTGTGAGGGGCCAGAGTGAGGGGACAGTGAGTGAGGGGGACAGGGAGTGAGGGGACAGTGAGTGAGAGAGCCAGTGAGTGAGGGGAGAGTGAGTGAGGGGAGAGTGAGTGAGGGATCAGTGAGTGAGGGGGACAGTAAGTGAGGGGTACAGTGAGTGAGGGGGTCAGTGAGTGAGGGAGACAGTGAGTGAGGGGAGAGTGACTAAGGGGACAGTGAGTGAGGGGAGAGTGAATGAGGGGGACAGTGAGTGAGGGGAAATGAGTGGGGATAATGAGTGAGGGTATATGCCATGGACCAATTTAGGTGAGTTATGGGTGGAATTGCATCCTACAATATTTTGGCGCTTCAACAGGGGTCCAGGCTGTCTTCGAAGGCAGCATGTGCTCCTGGCACTGCATGTTGTACAGAGGTAGCGTTTCTGAGTTGGTGGGCGTGCAGACTTCATGTATATCCCTCTTTCCAGTCAGAAGAATCTGTTGTAAAAATATTGGAGAATGTATGAAGTAATTCTCTCATTCCTCTTCTGTCTGCAACAACTTAAATTTATATAGCACCTTTAACATAGTAAAACATCCCTAGATGCTTCACAGGAGTGTAATCAGACAAAATTTGACATAAGGAGATATTAGGACAGAGCACCAAAAGCTTGGTCAAAGAGTGGGGGTTTCATGGAGCATCTTAGAGAGAGGTAGAGGCGGAGACGTTTGGGGAGGGTCACCTGTCCTTGTGTGGCTAGGTGTCAGATTTTGTTTGATAATCGCTCCTGTGAAACGATTGTGATGTCTCACTACCTGAAAAGCACTATATAAATGCAGGTTGTTGTATCAGCAGCTTGCGAGCACGACAGATTAATGGGAGTGTCCATTTAAACTGTGCGTGGTCCATAGGGCTCCATGGTACGTACCCCAGTGACCCACAGGGACAGAGTATGGACTGTCCTGCCCAAGCAGTGCCTGATCTTCACTGTACCGTGTATCTGTGAGTTTAATGTGCATCCGTCTGCTATCTTGCAATAAAAATACTGGAAATTGCAGGGAAAGCATTGAAATTAAAACAATGATTCGCACTGTAGAAAATGGGACAAAACGAAAGGAAGAGATTTGTGCCGTTTTTCTGCTACACAAGATTTCAGAACAATCCAAAGACTTGGGAGAAGAGACGATAACTGAGCCGGATTCATTTCATGAAGAAACTAAAGTTGTTTGAGTTCTTTGGAAGCACATGTGCTTTGAGAACCTTTGTCAGTCGGTGGGATTGGAGCCTTGTCCATCCTGGTTTCAGCTGCCCCGAAGCGAATAAGACAGTCAAAGAGATAATCAGGCAAAGGAACAGGAGAAGTCCAGGTAATGACTGCCCTGGTACACAGTGTGCCTCTTCCCGGGCTGCGGGTTTCCGTTTGGTTAAATGTTTCCACACACAATAGCAAGGGCACCTTTAATATGGCAGCTGGAGGTTAAAGTGGTGAGGGACATCACAGAGCTGTACACCCAGTCAGTCAGTTTCCACACAATACCCAAACATAGGCCTCCCAAGCTCTTGATCTTCTTCCCCTCTATCTGCCAGTATTTACGGCTGTTTGCTATTGTACCTCTTCCTTTTAGGGTTTCATGTATACTGCACCGCCATCTTCTGTCTGCTAAGTTGCCTTTTCTTGGCGGTTAGGATCAGATCAGCCATGATCTTATTGAATGGCGGAGCAGGCTCGAGGGGCCTTTTGGCCTACTCCTGCTCCTATTTCTTATGTTCTTACCTTGGCCACCTCTTGCCACACCCTGCCTGCCCCTATTGCAGATTGGGGAAGGGCCTCTTTGGTGAGCAAGTGGCTCCAACTCCTGGGAATACTGTAGCTGCCATCAGCGAAATCTTTGGGTGAGTCCCGAACTGACACCTCGAGTAGGTAAAAAAAAAACACATCTACAGACAGCAGCAAGAGCTCGGGATGAATAGAGAGGCAGTAGAAGGGAGACAGGTGATCATTTATCGGGAGAGAAGGAGGGCTCTGGAAGTGCAGGGAACTCCCGGGCGGTCTGACACTATTTGATATTCAGTGTCAAATATCTGTAATGGGATGATAACAATGACTTGGGAGGGGAATCACGAAAAACACCAAAGAGCAAGTGTTTACCCAGGGGTTGGAGAGAGAGCGCTGACAAAAGGCACGGGATAGAATTCCATATAAACTATCCTTCAATCGATAGACAACCTTTTCTGTAGCTGTCACCACGAGCTGGAGGTTCCGTTACCTCAAGTGCCAGGGTAAGGATAATGCTGAAGGAAACACAATGATAAAGGTTATAAGAAACAGATTAAGAAGGTTAAAATGGAGCCTGAAGGAAGACTAGTAGTCAACATAAAGGGAAATCGCAAAGGCTTGTGCAAGCACATTAGTAACAGGTTAGTCAAAGAAGGGGTTGGGCCAATTGGAGATGAAGGGGACCATCATGTGTTTTGAAAGTGAGGGAATGGTTGAGATCCTTGAGCATCGTGCATCAGCTTTTAGAGGAGGGGGCCGGTGGGGTATCTGAGGAGGATGTGGAAATTACTGACCAATTAGTTTTACCCTGGCTGTGGGTAAACGACTGGAATCCATAATACAGATTGAAATGGGTGAGAATGCATGGGGTAATTAATCCAGGAGAGTGAGGATGGATTTTGTAAAGAGCAGGTTATGCCTGATGAATTAAATGTTCATGGGTAAGCATCAAGTAAGAGAATGAGGGGGAGAACTGATGGGTCCCACTAATTGTGCCGATATCCTCTAAAATTGAATAATCACATAAATGATTCCAAGTATCTGACTGTTCTTTTGTGACTTGCAGGTGAATCTGAAGGAGGTGACTGTCCAGAGTTGAGGTTCAAAGTTGACTGTCCTTCTGGCTCCCCTCCTTCCTCGAACATCCCCATTCCCCCCGACCCACCACCCGCCCCTCGATCCTCATCAGTACCATTCAGTCATAAAATTCTAACAGGACTAGACCGACTAGATGCAGGAAGGATGTTCCCGATGGCTGGGGAGTCCAGAACCAGGGGTCACAGTCTAAGGATAAGGGATAAGCCATTTAGGACTGAGATGAGAAGGAATTTCTTCACCCAGAGAGTGGTGAACCTGTGGAATTCTCTACCACAGAAGGCAGTGGAGGCCAATTCATTAAATATATTCAAGGAGTTGGATATATTTCTTAAGGCTAAAGGGATCAAGGGATATGGGGAGAAAGCAGGAACAGGGTACTGAATTTGGATGATCAGCCATGATCTCATTGAATGACGGAACAGGCTCGAGGGGCCAAATGGCTTACTCCTGCTCCTATCTTCTATGTTTATATGTCAGCTCAGTAGGTGGAATATTTTTCTTCAGCTTCGAGCAGTTTATGCTGTCGCTTTTCCAAATTGGAGGACTAATTTCAAAAACTTTTATTGAGCTGAAGTTCATATTGAATGACGTTTAAGTAAAACAAAAAGGCTGTACATTTGTGTTTTGAGTGAGGGAAAAAAATGTCCATGTGCCGGTTACAAGCTGGAGCTTGCTGTGCGCTCCAAAACTAGAAAGCGCATTAAGCTGAGAGAGAAAGCTGGAGCTTGCTGTGCGCTCCAAAACTAGAAAGCGCATTAAGCTGAGAGAGAAAGCTGGAGCTTGGTGTGCGCTCCAAAACTAGAAAGCGCATTAAGCTGAGAGAAAGCTGGAGCTTGCTGCGCGCTCCAAAACTAGAAAGCGCATTAAGCTGAGAGAGAAAGCTGGAGCTTGCTGTGCACTCCAAAACTAAAAAGCGCATTAAGCTGAGAGAGAGAAAAAAAAAACAGCTGGAGTTTCCTCTGAATTACCACCTGCTTTGGAGCAGATTTGAAGGCTCAGACACTCATGTTGGAACAGGAGGGGGAGATGCACAAAGGGTCAGAGGACATGAGGGGCTGGATGGGGTTGCTGAGGTAAGTTGGAGTCAATGTTAAAGTTGGTGTATTGGAGGAGGCACAATGGAGACCGGGGAGTGATGTGACCGTCTGTTTATAATCTCTATCCACAGAATGCACTGACTGACCTCCCCGCAGGCACCCTGACTCTCCGTCGCCTCACCTGCCGCGCTCCCTCCTTCATAACACACCGACCTCTCGCTTTTTCTCCTCCTCCTGCTTCCCGCCAGGAACAGCGGGCTCCCCCCATTGGCTACCTGTGGCCGAGGCCGACGTCACCGCCCCAGCAACACGCTTCCGATTGGTGGGCGGTGACGTCAAGCGGTGCGGCCCCGCCCCTGCCCGCTGCTCCACCCCGCGCGCGGCGGCGGACCGTTATGCTAATGAGGATCTCACGCCCTCCTCCCATTTGTCGAGTGGGGGGGGGCGGGGAAGCTCCCATGCAGACTGATTGACAAGGCGGGCGGCCAATGGCGAGAGGCGGGCCGCGCCTCCAGGTCCGCCCTCCCCCTCTCTACAGGCGGGGTCAGGGCTTAACCAATGGGACTTGTAATTCTCACACGCAACCCCGCCTCCTCCCCCCCACGTGGGATCCCCGATGTGGCCAATCAGGAAGCAGCCAGGCAGCGCCCGACCAATAGCAGCGCGGTGGGCTGGGAGAGCGCCCGGGCCACGGAACGCAGTGGCCAATCAGCGCCCGGGGGAGGCGGTGCAGCGACGCGCTGATTAGTTGACGGGGAATGGGTCGGGGCGGCAGACAGGACCTGGGATGAGCAGTGGGGTTCAGTCGCCTCCATCCAACGGCCGGGATGTATCGCTTTCGGTGAGCTGGAGAGCCGCTGAGGGCATTTCTCCCCCTCTTCGCCCCGCCATCACACCATCCGCCTTCAAACCACCGCGCTGAGGAGAGAGCGGGACAGTAAGCGGTAGCTCGGGGGAAAATGGCGGCGTCGCCGCTTCTCTTTCCTCCGCCTCCCTCCCTCCCGCTGACCCCGCCCAGCTCTTCGCCCATTGGCCGAAAAGCGCTGCCGCCGCCCTACTATTGGCTGCCCGCCCTGTCAATCAGTCTGGATGGGCGGCCCCGCCTCAATTCACGGATAGGGGGGGGGTGTTTGTGGCGTGAGGACCTCATTAGCTTAACGGTCCCCCGGGAGGGGGCGGGGCCGGAGCGGCGCTGATTGACGTGGCGGTCCCGGCCAATCGGAAGGCTGTTGCTAGGGGCGGTGACGTCTTTTGCAAGGATGCCCGGCTAGCCCTCTCCAGTACCAAATCTCAGGCAACTCCTAAATCTTAATCCCTAGACTCGATTTTCTTCCTTGCTGGCTTATTTTCATTAAATATATTCAAGAAGGAGTTGGATATATTTCTTAAGGCTAAAGGGATCAAGGGGTATGGGGAGAAGGCAGGGACAGGGTACTGAATTTGGATGATCAGCCATGATCGCATTAAATGGTGGAACAAGCTTGAGGGGCCGAATAGCCTACTACTGCTCCGATCTTCTATGTTTCTATAAACTGGCATCCTCCATCAGCTCCAACTTGTCCAAAACCCTGCCATCTGCGCCAGTTCCACTTGCCCATCACTCACTTCTCTCCCTGATTTCCCCCGCCCCAAGTACACTAACATTTATATCATCATCAACAAATTCCTTCACCTCGCCTCCCTTCCTGTCCTCTGACTTTGACCCTCCCTCTGTTCCGACATCAGTGATTCAGCCTTCAAGTCGGCTCCGAAACAGGCGGTAATTCAGATGAAACTCCTTGCGTTCTCTCTCAGCTTAATGCGCTTTCTGACGTTTTGCAGCACTGAACAAAATCCATAGCTGTGGTGAGTAATCGGCACATTTCACTTTTTTCGTACACGGGCACAAACGTACAACCTTTCTGTTTTTTTTTCAATCGAACAAAATCACCTCAACAAAACTTTTGTAATTTGTCCTCTACTTTTGAAAGGCAACTGGATAAACTGCGAGAAGCTAAAGGAAAATATTCCATCGCTATAGCTGACTGGACGGTACTAATGCATCCTCGGACAAAGTCAACATGGATTTACAAAAGGTAAATCGAGCTTCACTAATCTGGAAAAACATTTTGAGGATGTAACTGGTAGAATAGATAAGGGAGAACCAGTGGATGTGATGCATTTGGACTTTCAGAAGGCTTTCGATAAGGTCCCGCATAAGAGATTAGCGTGTAAAGTTAAGGCACATGGGATTGGGGCAAGGTATTGACTTGGATAGAGAACTGGTTGGCAGATAGAAAGCAATGAGTTGGAATAAACGGGTCTTTTTCCGAGTGGCAGGCAGTGACTAGTGGGGTACCACAGGGATCAGTGCTAGGACCCCAGCTATTCACAATATATAAATGATCTAGACGAGGGAACTAGATGTAATATCTCCAAGTTTGCAGACGACACAAAGCTGGGTGGGTGTGTGTGCTGTGAGGAGGATGCTGAGAAACTCCAGGATGATTTGGGACGTGGTAACAGCTTTTAGAAAATCCTAATATGATTAGGTAGAGTCAACATGGTTTTATGAAAGGGAAATCGTGTTTGACAAATCTTTGAGTATTTTGAGGATGTAACTAGTAGGATGTTTACGGGGGAACCAGTGGGTGTGGTGTATTTGGATTTTCAGAAGGCATTCGATAAGATGCCACACGAGGCTATTAAACAAAATTAGGGCTCATGGGATTGGGGGTAATATACCAGCATGGATTGAGGATTGGTTAATGGACAGAAAACAGAGAGTAGGAATAAATGGGTCATTTTCGGGTTGGCAGGCTGTAACTAGTTGGGCACTGCAAGGATCAGTGCTTGGGCCTCAGCTATTCACAATCTATATTAATGACTTAGATGAAGGGACTGAGTGTAACGTATCCAAGTTTGCTGACAATACAAAGTTAGGTGGGAAAGTAAGTCGTGAGGAGGACGCAAAGAGGCTACAGAGTGATACAGACAGGTTGGCTGAGTGGGCAAGAACATGGCAAATGGAATACAATGTGGGGAAGTGTGAAGTTATCCACTTTGGTAGGAAAAACAAAAAAGCAGAATATTTTTTTGAATGGTGAGAGACTGGGAAATGTTTGCATTCAGAGGGTGTCCTTATACATGAATCGCAGAAAGTTAACATGCCGGTACAGCAAGCAATTAGGAAAGCAAATGGTATGTTAGCTTTTGTTACAAAGGGATTATTAGAGTATATAAGAGTAAAGGAGTCTTACTACAATTGTACAAGGCTTTGGTGGGGCCACACCTGGAGTACTGTGTACAGTTCTGGTCTCCTTACCTAGGGAAGGACATACTTGCCATAGAGGGAGTGCAACGAAGGTTCACCAGACTGGTTCCTGGGATGGGGGGATTGTGCTATGAGGAGAGATTGAGTAGACTGGGCCTATATTCTCTAGAGTTTACTCAAATGAGAGGTGATCTCATTGAATTGAAACATATACAATTCTTAAGGGGCTTGACAGGGTTAACGATGAGAAAATGTTTTCCCTGGCTGGGGAGTCTGGAACACGGGGTCACAGTCTCAGGATAAGGTGTCGGCCATTTAGGACTGAGATGAGGAGAAATTTCTTCACTGAGGGTGGTGAATCTTTGGAATTCTCTGCCCCAGAGGGCTGTGGAGGCTCAGTCGTTGAGTATATTCAAGGCCGAGATCGATAGGTTTTTGGACTCTAGGGGAATCAAGGGATATGGGGATCGGGCGGGAAAGTGGAGATGAGGTCGATGATCAGCCATGATCTTATTGAATGGTGGAGCAGGCTCGAGGGGCCAGAGGGCTGACTCCTGCTCTTATTTCTTATGTTCTAAACCTGTGAAAGGTCACATGGGGCCAGATCTTTTATTTCTAAAGTATTTAAATTTTGAGTTGCATAAACATCTCCATTTTGGAGCATTTTACTAGCAGTGTCTGATCTACAATCCTATTTGTATTTATTTTGGCACAGGTACTTTGAAAGCCTGTGGTGGGGTACGGTCTACATTAAGAAGAAAGCTGCACAATCTAACATGGCTGCCAAGGGTTGCAGTTGTTGCCTTCTCGGTTTGTTCTGTATCTCGGGTCTGTGCCTTAAACCCCAACCCACCTTCAACTGCCAGGACTTGCATGGGCACAGAATCACAACCGAGAGATGTCTCCACAATGAAGACCATAACCCAGAAACCGGAGGGCTGAACAACAAAAAAAGACAACAAACTGACACACAATGTGCCTTTGCACGCATGAGGAAAAACGAGGACGGAGCTTAACAAAACAACTTGAATTCATCAAATTCAGCCAGAGCTGGAAAGATCCCTGGAGCGCCGATTGGAAGCACCATGCAAAGGACCGGTATTAGTCATTGGCGGGGGGAAAAACAGTCAGAGACTAAAGAGACAGACGTCCGTGGAGAGATTTGATTTCGGACTGAGTGAGTGAGCACAGACAATGTTGACTATGAGCCTTAGAAAGTATTTGTTGTACACATGCTAATGCAGACTCAAGTCCCGACTCTGAATATCCCCCCCCCCACCCCCCCTCCAGTAACAGTGAGAGGGTGGGAAGAGGAGTTAATTACTGGAGAGTTCGGAGGAGTCTCTCTACTCTAGTGCAAATGGGAAGATAAACAGTTGCAGTTCTTGACCATTGCTCTGATTACCATGGATGTTGGAGCACAGTGATGAAATGTGTAAACCGATCTCCACTGACCATTGTCTCCCACAAGAGGTGTTTCTCTAGATCTCTTGGTACAGCGATGCGTCAGCTCTGCCGTAAGAACATAAAGGAGGAAATTCACTAAACACTGCTGTGTGCTGCAGATCACGAGCTCGGAGAGAGTGGATATAACCAACCATGGACAGCTGCACATGTCTCGTACAGCGATGGACTGGCCAACTATATACACACCAAGCAAACACCTCAATTACTTCAAACCTGGATGAACCAGCAGTTTCAGCACCAGCCCAGGACAAAGACACAAATGGCAACGCCAAAGAAACTGAGATGCTTTCTGCTGAAACGTTTGACAACCCTGTAAGGTCTTCTAAAGCAAACCGTGCTTCGGGACCTGTCTCCTAAAGGTCTTTGGGCCATATTCAAGCAGGTAGAAGAGTGGATAATGTTGACACAGGATCACGGGCGAGATAGAGCCATAGATACTATCTTAGCGCTTCTAAAATTCTACTTGGAGAAGATTAATGTTCAAGATTTAGTGCCGGTACATTCCAGGGTGAGCAGACCCATTACTTCTGTTGTGGAGTATTTTAAGCCAACACTCGACACAAGGGCCCAGAACTTCGGGTCTCCACGGGTGAGTACGCACGGGGTACTCACTCGTAAGACCAATGGAAGTGCCGGTTTCCTGCATGCACTGCGCATGCGCGGGAAACCGGCACTTCCGTTCCCCTGAAAGCAGGGGTTCAGAGGTCGAACACGTGCGCGGGAGAGGCAGCGCGTGCGCATCGAACTTTGGTTTTTTTTTTCAGGTTTTCCCGGGAGGGTAAGTCTCCAGAATTTACACATTTAAAAAGCAGTCGCAAGGCCTGCTTTTAACAAGGTAAGTGGTGAATTAATTAAAATTAAAACATTTTTTCCACAGGTTTATTATTTTTAAATACTTTAAAGCAAGGTAAGTTTATTTTTAGCCCCGTTAGAAAATAAAATTATTTTTTTCAAAAATTTAAATTGTTTAAAATAGCTATTTCATGTAATTTATAGTTTATTTAAAAAATGTTTTTAGAAAATTTATTTGAAGATTTAGTGATGTTTTGGGGCTCGTAGTATTTATAAGTTTTGACAGCTCTTCCTGTCAATCTTATGAATGGGCATTCCCTGCTCCGATTGGCTCCCCATGGCCCATGTGATCCCAGGGGACGCATCGAACTAACTGCGCCCCTGGGATACGCAAGCACTGCGCACCGGCAGCCGGACCAGGTACCGGATCAGAATTCCACGGGAGCCCAGAGCTCAACGGCCAGCGCGCAAGGTAAGTGCAGATCGGGGGCTTGCACCCGCGGGAAGCCCCCGACCCGAATTTCTGGGCCGTTATCAGATCACCTAAGGTCATTTCTAAGTGTTTCACCCGCTCTTCAAAGGACTGGCCGACCGACACCCCAGCTGTCCATGTGCAGCCCCTGTCCTCGTGAAAACCACCGTTAAATGACATGGCAGTGGACTTCAGGATCAGGTCCCGGAGGTACTTGAAGCGCTGCGGGTTCATTTGCAATCGATTCCTTACGAGGAGGACAAATCACGCTGGCTGCCTTCTTTAGAGATGCTTTTAAAACCGCCATTGGCTTCACCAACACCCTGGTGAGCAGATCGTCCGATAGTGTGGCATAGCCATTGATTCGGCGGACCCAAAGCCACCCAGTCATCCTGATCAGGTTACAGATGGAGACTTGGTTACAGTACGGGAACGAATGAGTGAGGATGGAGGATGTTCTCTGGCTGTTCCTTCTGGTGTTTGCCACCACACCAAGACTTTACTCTTAACGCGACCGGGAAGAGAAACTTGCTCGTTGTCCAGTTCCTCTGTGCAAATCGCAGCAATTGGTCTAATGGGAATCGAGAAGAACAATAACCTGGAGGTCAGATCGTCCTTTTCCGTGTTTCCTTTATCAACATCCAGGAGAAGATTTCCGTCCTGCCTAGACAGTCACATGGTGGAACAGATGCACGTTGGACTGTTGTCCATTTTCTGACTGAAGTCATCCCAAGCACTGACGCCCCTCCACTTCCTTGAGTTCTTGGGAGCAAATGGGGGTTGCTTCAGAATGACGTTCTGTAATTTTCTTGTGAAATAAACAGGAAATCCTGTTGTGACGTTGTAATTATTGGTTGATCCTCACACTGTGCAGTCCCCACTGCTGTATGACGCGCATACCAGGGATGTGGGACTTCAGTTACCTGGAGAGACGAGGGAAATTGGGGTTGCTCTCCTCAGAGGAGAGAAGTTTAAGGGGAGATTGAATAGAGGTGTTCAAAATCCTGAGGGGTTTCGATAGAATAAATGAGGAGAAACTGTTTCCACTGGCAAAGGGTCGGTAACCAGAGGACACAGATTTAAGGACTTTAAACTAGTAAATGGGGAAGGGAAGGGCTCAGGTGGAAAAGGTAGTATAAATAATTCTAAAACTAACAAGTAGAATAATAGTCAGAAATTGTGCATTAGGCACCCCAGGTGAAGGAAAAACTAAAAGATGTAAAGTAATTAGGTTTCCATGTACATCGATCATTAAAATGTCAAGGACAGGTACAAAAAATAACCTAAAAGGCTAATGGAACGCTGGCCTTTATATCCAGAGGACTAGAATACAAGGGGGTAGAAGTCATGCTGCAGCTGTACAAAGCCCTGGTCAGACCACACCTGGAGCACTGGGAGCAGTTCTGGGCACCACACCTTAGGAAGGATATACTGGCATTCGGAGGGAGTGCAGCGTAGGTTTGCCAGAATGATACCCGGACTCCAAGGGTTAAATTACGAGGAGAGATTACACAAACGGGTTGTATTCCCTGGAATTTAGAAGATTAAGGGGGGATTTGATCAAAGTTTTGGCGGTATTAAAGGTAGATAGAAACTATTTCTGCTGGTTGGGGATTCTAGGACGAGGGGACGTAGCCTCAAAATTGGAGCCAGGCCTTTTAGGGGTGAAGTTTGGAAACACTTCTGCATGCACAAGGTGACATTAGGATAGGTTTGGTCAAAGAGGTAGGTTTTAAGGAGCGTCTTAAAGGAGGAAAGAGGGGTTTAGGGAGGGAATTCCAGAGCTTTGGGCCCAGGCAGCAGAAGGCACGGCAACAAGTAGAGGGGTGAATGAAATCGGGGGATGCACAAGAGGCCAGAGTAGGAGGAGTGCCGAGATCTCGGAGCGTTGTAGGGGCTGGGGGAAGTTACAGAGATCGGGGGGGTCGCGGAGGCCATGGAGGGATTTGAACACAAGGATGAGAATTTTAAAATCGTGGAGTGGTCAAAGCGGGCGCCAATCTAGGTCAGCGAGCACAGAGGGTGATGGGTGAACGGAAAGGGCAGCAAAGTTTTGGACAAGTTCAGGTTTACGGGAGGGTGCAAGGGTCAACTGTTGGTGCAGAGCTGGCTGTCTGCACCTGTCGCTTTCGTCGTCTCCTGTGATATCGGCCACCTTCAGCAAGCAGCGGGAGGAATGTCTGCACCATCTTCAGCCTTGCCCACTGCTGTGTGTCACTGGGAATGGTCTCTTCCCCCTTCTTGGCCATGTTCAAGAGCTCTGGTCCACACCAGGGTGGCCATCGAGTATGTAAATGCAGTGCTCACTGGTTCACTCAAAGCCTTTCAGAAACCGCTGGACGCTTGAAGATCTTGCATCTTTTTTGGCAGATATATAGATATAAATACTCAAGATACCTTTTTACGACTCGGTCCCCAAGGGCTTGTTCTCACCCCGCCCCCCTACAGTCTTGTCCCTCCCCAGATATCATCCTTCCCCTGGCCTTTGTTCCCCCCACAGTCTTCACCCCGACAGACTAAGTTAAAGCAAGGCACCTTCTGCCGACTCGGGTGACCGGAAAAGATCCCATGGCACTATTTCAAAGAGCAGCTGGGGTGTCCTGTGGCTGATATTTATCCCTCAACCAACATCACTAAAAAAAAAACATGATTGGGTTATTATCTCATTGCTGTTTGTGGAATCTTGCTGTGTGCAAATTGGCTGCCGCCTTTCCTAAATTACAACTGCGCCTGCACTTCAAAGTAGTACTTCATTGGCTGTAAAGTGCCTTGGGTTGCCCTTGAAGTCGTGAAAGGCACTATATAAATGCAAGTCTTTTATTTGTTTTAATGATATTGATTGAGGAATAAATAATGGCCAAAAGTCTGCCCTGCTCTTCTTCGAAATAGTGCCATGGGATCTTTTATGTCCACCTGAGAGAGCAGAGGGGGCCTCGGTTTAATGTCTCATCCGAAAGATGCGTAGGTAGTGGTACAGGTCTGGTTAGTGGTCCGTGACAGGAGGGTGTGACTGCAACTCAGGCAGGTATGGGGACCCCCAGCTGCAGTGCTGGAGGAGCCTCAGCCTTTGCCCTTGTCCAACAGGTATAAGGTTCTTGCTGCCTGTGTGGATGAGGGAAAAGCCTGCAGAATGGATGAGCAAGCTGACCGTGGCACCATGGTGCAGGAGGCCATTCAAGTGGGGGGGGACGTGAAAGGGAATGTAGTTGTGGGGGACAGTATAGTCAGGGTAATAGATACTGTCCTCTGCAGCCGCGACCGAGAGTTCCGAAGGTTGTGTTGCCTGCCCAGTGCCAGGGTTAAAGACATCTCCTCGCGGCTGGAGAAGAACTTGGAGTGGGAGGGGGAGGATCCAGTTGTCGTGGTCCACGTAGGAACCAACGACATAGGTAGAACTAGGAATGAGGTTCTGCTGAGGGAGTTTGAGGAGTTAGGATCCAAATTAAAAAGCAGAACCTCAAAGGTAATAACCTCTGGATTGTTACCGGAGTCACGCGCAAATTGGCATAGGGACAAACAGATTAGAGTTTTAAATGCGTGGCTCAAAGAGTGGTGTGGGAAGAAGGGGTTTCAGTTCATGGGGCACCTACACCAGTACTGGGGAAAGAGGGAGCTGTTTCATTGGGACGGGCGGCACTTAAACCGGGCTGGGACAAGTGTCCTGGCGAACTGAATAACTAGGGCAGTAGACAGGGCTTTAAACGAATGAAGGGTGGGGGTGGGAGGATTCAGGAAAGAGTAAATTTAAAAGCAGCGAGAGAAATGTCAAGGCTCTAGAGCAGAGTAGAGTTTTGGGTAAAATAAGCAGAGTGGGTCAGGAAGGGACAGAGAGTAACAAAGGTAAGAAGGTATCAGTGACTGAGGTGACATCAGGGGAAAAGAGAAAAATGTCAAAGCTAAAGGCACTATATCTGAATGCGCGAAGCAGTCGCAACAAAATAGATGAATTAATAGCAAAGATAGAAATGAACAGGTTTGATTTAATAGCCATTACGGAGACGTGGTTGCAAAGTGGCCAAGGTTGGGAACTCAATATTCCAGGATACTTAACCTTTAGAAGAGACAGGCAAAATGGAAAAGGAGGAGGGGTAACCCTGATAGTAAAGGATGGGATAAAGACAGTGGAGAGAAAGGATCTTAGCTCCGAAAATTCAGAAGTAGAATCAGTTTAAGGCACAAAAACCCCACTGGAAAAGTGGTCCAACCGTGGCTAACAAGAGAAGTTAAAGATAGTATTAGATCAAAGGAAGAGGCTTATAATGTTGGCAAAAAGAGTAGTAAGCCTGAGGATTGGGAGGATTTCAGAATTCAGCAAAGGAGGACCAAGAAATTGATAAAGAAAGGGAAAATAGAATATGAGAGTAAACTAGTGAGAGACATGAAAACAGACTATAAAAGTTTCTATAGGTATGTAAAAAGGAAAAGATTAGTGAAAGTAAACGTGGGTCCCTTACAGGCTGAGACAGGAGAAATTATAATGGGGAATAAGGAAATGGCAGAGAAATTAAACAAATACTTTGTGTCTGTCTTCACGGAAGAAGACGCAAAAAACTTCCCGGAAATAGTGGAGAACTAAGGCTCTAGTGAGAATGAGGAACTGAAAGAAATTAGTATTAGTAAAAAAATAGTACTGGAGAAATTAATGGGACTGAAAGCTGATAAATCCCCTGGACCTGAGGGCCTACATCCTAGGGGTTTGAAAAGGTGGCTATAGAGATAGTGGATGCATTGGTTGTAATTTTCCAAAATTCCATAGATTCTAGAACAGTTCCTGCGGATTGGAAGGTAGCAAATGTAACCCCAGTATTTAAGAAAGGAAGGAGAGTGTAAACGGGGAACTACAGACTAGTTAGCCTGACATCAGTAGTAGGGAAAATGCTCGAATCTATTATTAAGGACGTGGTAACAGGGCACTTAGAAAATGATAATGTGATTGGGCAGAGTCAACACGGATTTATGAAAGGGAAATCGTGTTTGACAAATGTGTTTGTGGTTTTTGAGGTTGTAACTAGCAGAATAGATAAGGGGGAACCAGTGGATGTGGTGTATTTGGATTTTTAGAAGGCATTCGATAAGGTGTCACACAAGAGGTAATGAAACAAAATTAGAGCTCATGGGATTGGGGGTAATATACTAGCATGGATTGAGGATTGGTTAACGGACAGAAAACAGAGAGTAGGAATAAACGGGTCATTTTCAGGTTGGCAGGCTGTAACTAGTGGGGTACCGCAGGGTATCAGTACTTGGGCCTCAGCTATTCACAATCTACATCAATGATTTGGATGAGGGGACCAAATGTAATATATCCAAGTTTGCTGATGATACAAAGCTGGGAGGGAATGTAAGTTGTGAGGAGGATGCCTGGAGGCTCTGTGAATGGGCAAGAACATGGCGAATGGAATATAATGCGGAGAAATGTGAAGTTATCCACTTTGGTAGGAAAAATAGAGAAGCAGAGTATTTTTTAAATGGTGAGATTGGGAAATGTTGGTGTTCAGAGGGACCTGGGTGTCCTTGTACACGAATCACTGAATGTTAACATGCAGGTACAGCAAGCGATTAGGAAAGCAAATGGTATGTTGGCCTTTATTACAAGAGGATTTGAGTATAAGAGTAAAGACGTCTTATTGCAATTATATAGGGCCCTGGTGAGACCACACCTGGAGTATTGGGTACAGTTCTGGTCTCCTTACCTAAGGAAGGATATACTTGCCATCGAGGGAGTGCAACGAAGGTTCACCAGACCAATTCCTGGGATGGGGGATTGTCCTATGAGGAGAGATTGAGTAGACTGGGCCTATATTCTCTAGCATTTAGAAGAATGAGAGGGGATCTCATTGAAACATACAAAATTCTTACAGGGCTTGACAGGGTAGATGCAGGGAGGATGTTTCCGATGGCTGGGGAGTCTAGAACCAGGGGTCTCAGAATAAGGGGTCAGCCATTTAGGACTGAGATGAGGAGAAATTTCTTCAGAGGGTGGTGAATGTTTGGAATTCTCTGCCCCAGAGGGCTGTGGAGGCTCAGTCGTTGAGTATATTCAAGACAGAGATCGATAGATTTTTGAATATTAAGGGAATCTAGGGATATGGGGGTAGTTCAGGAAAGAGGAGATGAGGTAGAAGATCAGCCATGATCTTATTGAATAGCGGAGCAGGCTCAATGGGCCGAATGGCCGACTCCTGCTCCTATTTCTTATGTTCTTATGAAAGACAGCACCTCCGACAATGCAACAGACCCTCAGTACTTCCCCTCCAACAGTGCGGCGCTCCCTCAGTTCTGCCCCTCCGACAGTGCAGCGGTTCCTGAACACAGCCCCTCCGACAGTGCAGCACTCCCTCAGTACTGCCCCTCCGACAGTGCGGCGCTCCCTCAGTACTGCCCCTCCGACAGTGCGGCGCTCTTCCAGTACTGCCCCTCTGACAGTGCAGCGCTTCCTCAGTACCGCCCTTCTGACACTGCGGCGCTCCCTCAGTACCGCCCCTCCGACAGTGCGGCGCTCCCTCAGTACCGCCCCTCCGACAGTGCGGCGCTCCCTCAGTACCGCCCCTCCGACAGTGCGGCGCTCCCTCAGTACCGCCCCTCCGACAGTGCGGCGCTCCCTCAGTACCGCCCCTCCGACAGTGCGGCGCTCCCTCAGTACCGCCCCTCCGACAGTGCGGCGCTCCCTCAGTACCGCCCCTCCGACAGTGCGGCGCTCCCTCAGTACCGCCCTTCCGACAGTGCGGCGCTCCCTCAGTCCGGCCCTGCGACACTCCCTCAGTACTGCCCCTCCGACAGTGCGGCGCTCCCTCAGTACTACCTCTCTGACAGTGCAGTGCTCCCTCGGTACTGGCCCTGGGAGTGTCAGCCTGGAGTTTTCAATGCATTTCAAAACAGATTGCAACCTGTTCAAGAAAGAAAGACTTGCATTTATCCAGCGCCTTTCACGACCTCAGGACGTCCCAAAGCGCTTTACAGCCAATGAAGTACTTTTTGAAGTATGGTTACTGTTGTGATGTAGGAATATAAATCTTAGATAGAATTTAAGGCAAATGGAACACCATAAAGCTCTTAATCATGATTTAATATGGAGATAAAAACAGGAAATGCTGGAAACACTCAGCAGGTCAGGCAGCATCTGTGGCGAGAGGTGACCTTTCAACAACAACAACTTGTATTTATATAGCGCCTTCAACATAGTATTTATTATAAGACAAAAAATTTGACACCGAGCCACAAAAGGAGAAATTAGGGCAGGTGATCAAAAGTTTGGTCAAAGAGGTCGGTTTTAAGGAGCGTCTTAAAGGAGGAGGGAGAAGTTTAGGGAGGGAATTCCAGAGCTTAGGGCCCAGGCGGCTGAAGCCGCGGCCACCAATGGCGGAGCGATCATAAACTCCAGCGAGTATAAGCCCAATCGACCCAATCTCTCCTCATATGTCATTCCTGCCATCCCAGGTATCAGTCTGGTGAATCTTCGCTGCACTCCCTCCATGGCAAGAACATCCTCAGATAAGGCGACCAAAACTGCGCACGATACTCAAGATGTGGTCTCGCCAAGGCCCTGAAGGAGGAAAGGTTGAGTAGGTTGGGCCTCTACTCATTGGAATTCAGAATAATGAGAGGCGATCTTATCGAAACATATAAGATTGTGAGGGGGTTTGATCGGGTGGATGCGGTGAGGATGTTTCTACTGATGGGTGAGACTAGAACTAGGGGGCATAATCTTAGAATAAGGGGCTGCCCTTTCAAAACTGAGATGAGGAGAAACTTCTTCACTGAGGGTAGTAAATCTATGGAATTTGCTACCGCAGAGAGCTGTAGAAGCTGTGACACTAAATAAATTTAAAACGGAGTTAGACAGTTTCCTAGCTGATAAGGGAATTAGGGGTTATGGGGAGAGGGCAGGGAAGTGGACGTGAGTCTAGGTTCGGATCGGCCATGATCCTATTGAATGGCGGAGCAGGCCCGAGGGGCCGTATGGCCTACTGCTCCTACTTTTGTTTATTGGGGATGCTCAAGAGGGCAGAATTAGAGGAGCGCAGATATCTCAGGGGGGTTTGTGGGGCTGGAGGAGGTTCCAGAGATAGGGAGGGGCGAGGCCATGGAGGGATTTGAAAACCAGGATGAGAATTTTTAAATCGAGGTGTTGCTTAACGGGGAGCCAATGTAGGTCAGTGAGCACAGGGGGTGAACAGGACTTGGTGCGAGTTAGAACACGGGCAGCCGAGTTTTGGATCAGCTGAAGTTTATGGAGGGCGGGAGGTGGGAGGCCAGCCAAGAGCACATTGGATTTCAGCGGCAGTTTGAGTGAAGAATCATCATGACTGGATGAGGTAAAGGAGGCAAAGGACTGGGCAAAGGCGGAGCCAAGCGGCACCGTAAAGTGCTCTGTGACAACATCCAGGGCATCGAATACAGGAGCAAGGATGCTTTGCTGCAGTTGTACAGGGCCTTGGCGAAACCACACCTTGAGTATTGTGTGCAGTTTTGGTCGCCTTATCTGAGGAAGGATGTTCTTGCCATGGAGGGAATGCAGCGAAGATTCACCAGGCTGATACCTGGGATGGCAGGAATGACGTATGAGGAGAAATTGGGTCGATTGGGCTTATACTCGCTGGAGTTTAGAAGAATGAGAGGGGATCTCATTGAAACTTACAAAATTCTAACAGGACTAGACAGACTAGATGCGGGAAGGATGTTCCCGATGGTCGGGGAGTCCAGAACCAGCGGTCACAGTCTTAAGGATAAGGGGTAAGCCATTTAGGACAGAAATGAGGAGGAATTTCTTCACCCAGAGAGTGCTGAATCTGTGGAATTCTCTACCACAGAAGGCAGTTGAGGCCAAATCATTAAATATATTCAAGAAGGAGTTAGATATATTTCTTAAGGCTAAAGGGATCAAGGGATATGGGGAGAAGGCAGGAACAGGGTACTGAATTTGGATGATCAGCCATGATCGCATTAAATGGTGGAGCAGGCTCGAATGGCCGACTCCTGCTCCTGTCTTCTATGTTTCTATGTCGCGTCTGCAGGTAACAAAGGCATGGACGAGGGTTTCGGCAGCGGACAAGCTGAGGGGAAGGGGGGGATGGCGGAGACGGGCGATGTTACGGAGGTGGAAACAGGCGGTCGTGGGCCAGGCCGCGGCTTGCGGGGTCAGTGACCTTGGAGAGAGCTGTGAGGCTGCACTGTTGCAGCACATCAATTAGGGGATGGGCAATAAATGCTGAGCTTTTGCCAGCGACTCCCCACATCCCATAAACAAATAAAATTAAAAAGAGTGGTGCTAAATCTTTGCAAAGGCCTGGATGCAGGAATCTGAGGTGCTGCCCATGTTAAGGGGAATGGCGGTGCAGCCGCTGTGACCTCCATTCATTCATTCATTCGGGGCGGCGCCTGACCTTCAGCCGCACATGGGTTGCCGCTGCGGCGCAGCCGAACTTGAAACGGGGAGGGCGGGCGCAGCCCAACGTGAAACGTGGGCTCATTAACAGAACAGACAGGCGGAGCAGCCAATCAGCGGGCGGCAGAGCGGGTGCGAGCGACCAATCAGCGAGGCGGCAGTGGGCGGATTCCTCTGCTTGCGTGCGCGCGCAGCCGGGAGCTCGGGCCAGCCTGGGGCCCGGTGATTGACAGCGCGGGCCGACCAATAGTAGAGCGCGTTTCGGGACGGCAGACCAATCGGGGGGCGACATGGGTAGAGGGGGCGGGAGTGCCGGCGCAAGCCAAACTTCGGCGGTTGATTGACAACCATTCTCGACCAATCAGAGCGCGCGTTCGGGACGGCCGAGCGGACCAATCGGGGGCGGCAGGGCAAGGGGGGCAGGCGTGCCGGCGCAACCCGAACCCTCGGCGGGTGATTGACAACCCCCTGGACCAATGAGAGCGCGCGTTCGGGACGTCGGGGTGGTCGAGCGGACCAATCGGGGGCAGCATGGGGTAGGGTGCGGGCGTGCCGGTGCAACCAAACCTCGGCGGATGATTGACAACTCTCTGGACCAATGACAACGCGCGTTTGGGACGTCGGTGCGGCCGGGGGACCAATGGGGCGGCGGTAGGGGCGGGCCCAGCGAGTTTGGTTGTCTTTCGCTGTGGTGTGTGTGCGGGCCGGCGAGGAGAGAGAAGAGCAAAAAACGGCCCGCTAGTTAAGCTAGTAAAGGGGCTTAGTCGCTAGTTAGGCCAGAGATGGGCAACGTGTCGGCGGCGGGGCTGATGGTGCCGCCGGGTTTCGCCGTGCCGCCGGTGGCCGGGCCCGAGCAGCAGAGGGCGGCGGCGGCTGGGGCTGGGGCTGGAGCCGGGCCCGAGGCCCAGGGCAGGCTGCCCAACCCCGGCACCTTCGAGGAGTGTCACCGCAAGTGTAAAGGTAGGTGGGTGTGTGTGTGGGCCGGAGGAGGACTGCTGTCATCTAATAATAAATGTGGCTTAAAATAAAACCCCTTTAAGGGACTTTAATTGACCCCCCTTATGTCCCTTTATAAAAATGTGGCTTAAATAAAACCCCTTTAAGGGACTTTAATTGACCCCCTTGTCCCTTTATAAAAATGTGGCTTAAATAAACTTAGAAACATAGAAGATAGGAGCAGGAGTCGGCCATTCAGCCCCTCGCGGCTGCTCCGCCATTCAATGAGATCATGGCTGATCATCCAAATACAGTACCCTGTCCCTGCCTTCTCCCCATATCCCTTCATTCTTTTAGCCTTAAGAAATATATTTAACTCCTTGTATATATTGAATGTTGGCTTTCATTGCTAGGGGGATAGAATATAAAAATAGGGAGGTATTGCTTCAGTTGTACAAGGTATTGGTGAGACCGCACCTGGAATACTGCGTACAGTTTTGGTGTCCATACTTAAGAAAGGACATACTTGCTCTTGAGTCAGTACAAAGAAGGTTCACTCGGTTAATCCCGGGGATGAGGGGATGGACATATGAGGACAGGTTGAGTAGATTGGGACTCTACTCATTGGAGTTCAGAAGAATGAGAGGCGATCTTATTGAAACATATAAGATTGTGAAGGGGGTGGATGCGGGGAGGATGTTCCCAATGATGGGTGAAACTAGAACTAGGGGGCATAGTCTTAGAATAAGGGGCTGCTCTTTCAAAACTGAGATGAGGAGGAACTACTTCACTCAGAGGGTGGTAGGTCCATGGAATATGCTGCCCCAAAAAGCTGTAGAAGCTACATCATTACATAAGTTTAAAACAGAAATAGACAGTTTCCTAGAAGTAAAGGGAATTAAGGGTTACGGGGAGCGGGCAGGAATTTGGACATGAGTCTAGGTTCGGATCGGTCATGGCCCTGTGGGTAGCGGAGCGGGCCCAGGGGCCGTGGAGCCTGATCCTGCTCCTATTTCGTGTGTCTAATTCTGTTAGATTCAGGAGATGGTTCTGTGATAGTAGATTGGCGGTTAGGATCAGATCAGCCATGATCTTATTGAATGGCGGAGCAGGCTCGAGGGGCCGATTGGCCTACTCCTGCTCCTATTTCTTATGTTCTTATTTAATGAATTGGCCTCTACTGCCTTCTGTGGTATAGAATTCCACAGGTTCACCACTGGGTGAAGAAATCCCTCCTCATCTCAGTCCTAAATGGCTTACCCCTTATCCTTAGACTGTGACCCCTGGTTCTGGACTCCCCTGCCATCGGGAACATCCTGCATCTAGTCTGTCTAGTCCTGTTAGAATTTTGTAAGTTTCAATGAGATCCTCTCTCATTCTTCTAAACTCCAGCGAGTATAAGCCCAATCGACCCAATCTCTCCTCATACGTCATTCCTGCCATCCCAGGTATCAGCCTGGTGAATCTTCACTGCACTCCCTCCATGGCAAGAACATCCTTCCTCAGATAAGGCGACCAAAACTGCACACAATACTCAAGGTCCCCTTTAAGGTACTTTAATTGACCCCCCCCAATATCCCTTTTATAAAAATGTGGCTTAAAATAAACATATGAATGTAGGAGGTATGATCAGTAAGTTTGCAGATGACACGAAAATTGGTGGAGTGGTAAATTCTCCTTCTTAGGCAGTCCCTCGGAACCGAGGATGACTTGCTTCCACATTAAAAATGAGTTCTCTGGTGACTGATGAGTCCAATGCGGGACCTACAGTCTCTGTCACAGGTGGGGCAGACGGTGGTTGAAGGGGCGGGTGGGTGGGGTGCTTGGGTTGACGTGCGCTGCCTGCGCTTGGCTTCCGCTTGCTCCCGGCGAAGAGACTCGAGGTGTTCGGCGCCTTCCCGGATGCTTCTCCTCCACTTTGTGTGGTCTTGGGTCAGGGATTCCCAGGTGTCGGTGGGGATGTTACACTTTTTCAAGGAGGCTTTGAGGGTGTCCTTGAAGCGATTCCTCTGCCCACCTGGTGCTCTCTTGTCGTGTCGGAGTTCCGAGTAGAGCGCTTGTTTTGGGAGTCTCGTATCGGGCATGCGGACGATGTGACCCGTCCATCGGAGCTGATCGAGCTTTGTCAGAGCTTTGATGCTGGGGATGTTGGCCTGAGCAAGAACACTGACATTGGTGCGCCTATCCTGCCAGTGGATTTGCAGGATCTTGCGGAGGCAGCGTTGGTGGTACCTCTCCAGTGCTTTGAGGTGCCTGCTGTACATGGTCCGTGGTAAATAGCGAGGAGGGAAGCCTCAGGCTGCAGGACGTTAAATGGGCAGAACAGTGGCAAATGGAATTTAACCCAGAAAAGTGTGAGGTGACGCATTTTTGGAGGACTAACAAGGCAAGGGAATACACGATGAATGGTGGGACCCTAGGAAGGACAGAGGATCAGAGGACCTTGGTGTGCATGTGCATAGATCCCTGAAGGCAGCAGGACAGGTAGATAAGGTGGTTAAAAACGCATATGGGATACTTGCCTTCATTAGTCGAGGCATAGAATGCAAGAGCAGGGAGGTTATGATGGAGCTGTACAAAACGCTAGTTAGGCCACAGCTGGAATACTGTGTGCAGTTCTGGTCGCCACACTATAGGAAGGATGTGATTGCATTGGAGAGGGTGCAGAGGAGATTCACCAGGATGTTACCTGGGCTGGAGCGCTTCAGCTATGAGGAGAGACTGGACAGGCTGGCGTTGTTTTCCTTAGAGCAGAGAAGGCTGAGGGGGGGACCTGATTGAGGTGTGCAAAATTATGAGGGGCATAGATAGGGTAGATAGAAAGGAATTTTTCCCCTTAGTAGAGGGGTCAATAACCAGGGGGCATAGTTTCAAGGTAAGGGGCGGGAGGTTTAGAGGGGATTTGAGGAAAAACTTTTTCACCCAGAGGGTGGTTGGAATCTGGAACTCACTGCCTGAAAGGGTAGTAGAGGCAGGAACCCTCACAACATTCAAGAAGCATTTAGGTGAGCACTTGAAACGCCATAGCATACAAGGATACGGACCAAGTGCTGGAAAATGTGATTAGAATAGACAGGGCTTGATGGCCGTCGCGGACACGATGGGCCGAAGGGCCTCTTTCTGTGCTGTATAACTCGATGACTATGAGGGACTTTAATTGCCCCCCTCATCCCCCTTTATAAAATGTGGCTAAAGAATCAATCCCTTTTGAGGGTCTATAATTACGCCCCCCCCCCCCCCCCCCCCATTTACAGATCAATTGCTCAACCAATGTGGTTAAAAATAAAGCCTTTAAGGGACTTTAATTGACCCCCACACACCCCGAGTCAGGCACCCTGTGCGGCTTAAAAAAAACCTTTAAGGGACTTTAATTAACCCACCCCCATCTCCCTTTACAAAATGTGGTTGAAAATAAAGCCTTTAAGGGGCTTTAATAAACCCACATCTCTTCTCTCCGCGCCCCCCCCCCCCCCAATTAAGAGATCAATTGCATGTGCTGGGGAATAGGAGTAGGGCAACTTTCAGACTGCTCGCCCGTGCCTGCCGAGCTGCCGCCGTGGCTCGTCCGCCTCTCACGCCTCCGAGCTCAGTCACCAAGAGATCCAATTGGGAATTCAGAAAGGACCGTCTTTTCCCAGGGTTCTGCTGGTAAAACATAGAAACATAGAAGATAGGAGCAGGAGTAGGCCATTCGGCCCCTCGAGCCTGCTCCACCATTCAATGAGATCATGGCTGATCATCCAAATTCAGTACCCTGTCCCTGCCTTCTCCCATATCCCTTGATCCCTTTAACCTTAAGAAATATATCTAACTCCTTTTTGAATATATTTAATGAATTGGCCTCCACTGCCTTCTGTGGTAGAGAATTCCACAGGGGTTCACCACTCTGGGTGAAGAAATTCCTCCTCATCTCTGTCCTAAATGGCTTACCCCTTATCCTTAGACTGTGACCCCTGGTTCTGGACTCCCCGACCATCGGGAACATCCTTCCTGCATCTAGTCTGTCAAGTCCTGTTATAATTTTATAAGTTTCAATGAGATCCCCTCTCATTCTTCTAAACTCCAGCGAGCATAAGCCCAATCGACCCAATCTCTCCTCATACATCATTCCTGCCATCCCAGGTATCAGCCTGGTGAATCTTCGCTGCACTCCCTCCATGGCAAGAACATCCTTCCTCAGATAAGGTGACCAAAACGGCACACAATACTCCAGGTGTGGTCTCACCAAGGCCCTGTACAACTGCAGCAAGATTTAGATGAGGAAAGAAGGGAGGACTAGTGGGGCCGAATGGCCTGTTTCTGTGCCGCATATCCTGTGTAATCCTCTGAGCTTCCCTCCAGAGAGTCTTGATCCAGGTCGGCGCTTCCCGATGCCGCACACTCGAGGGAGCGCCCCGCTGCTGGAAGGGTGAGATGTTAAACCGAGGCGCCCCCACCCCTGGTTTGCCGGGCTGTTAAAGATCCCATGACGCAGGCTGTGCAGTTTTACCCGCCAGTATTCCTCCTTCAACACAACACTGTCAAATTACCCGGTCAGCAATCGCATTTGCTGTTTTACTGGGCTCTTGTCAGCATTTATTGCGAAACAGCGGAGACTGCGTTTCAAAAATAATCAATCGGTTGGGAAGCTCTCGAACGGTTTTCAAGATATTAAGGAGAACTGAGTGTGAGTCAGCAGAGAGTGCTGTGAGTTTGGGTAAGTGTGAGAGTTCTTCAGTTGTTTCTCTTTAAATCATTCTTGATAAGATTACTTAAGCAGTTTCAGTGAAGGGGAAAAGTTAAATATTTGGGATTCTGTTGGTTTAAGAAGAGTAAAAGAAGGTAACACTGCAGTAGGAGTAAATTGGCACAGCAGGCAGTGGAAACCAGTTCTCTAACCAATCAGCAGGGGTGACTCATTTGGCTGTGAACAAACAAACAGTATAAAAAGACCAGTGCTAGTGCGAGCAAGCACTGAGTGCGAGTCAGCAGAGAGTGCTGTGAGTTAGGGTAAGTGGGGTGTTAGGTGCTCTTTTCAAACTTTAACTCTGTGGGTTGTAGTTAATAAGGCCTTTCTGGTGCAGAGTGACTGTTGGAAAACCATTTAACTGGTGTAATTAGAGGGATTGATTTAATTTAAATCCAATTAATTAAAGGGGATACTAGCATCTATAATCGGGCAGAGGGTGTCCATAACCAACAATAAAAAATTTAATTAATTACATAGAATGGAGCAGGTGATGTGTTACTGTTGCAAAATGTGGGAGCCGGTGGACCCCATTGAGGCTCACGGTGATTACATCTGTGACAAGTGTCTGCTGCTACAGGAACTCCAGCTCCGTGTTGATGAGCTGGAGTCTGAGCTTCAGACACTGCGACACATCAGGGAGGGGGAGAAGTACCTGGACTCTGTGTTTCAGGAGGTGGTCACACCTATGAAGTTAATTAATTCAGATGTAGCCCATGGTCAGGGACAGGACGGTGTGACTACGAGTGAGGCAGGTACGGGGATCCAGGAGGTAGTGTTGGAGGAGCCGCAGCCCTTGCTCTTGTCCAACAGGTTCGAGGTTCTTACTCCCTGTGAGGACAGGAGCAGGGATTGCAGGGAGGATGAGCAGCTTGGCCACAGCACCGTGGAACGGGGGGCCATTCAAGAGGGGGGAGTAAATAGAAATGTTGTAGTGGTAGGGGATAGTGTTATTAGGGGGATAGATAGAGTTCTCTGCAGCCGAGAGCGAGAGTCCCGAAGGCTGTGTTGCCTACCCGGTGCCAGGGTTAAGGACATCTCCTCTGGGCTGGAAAGAAACTTGCAGTGGGAGGGGGTGGATCCCGTTGTCGTGGTCCATGTTGGTACAAACGACGTAGATAGGACAAGGAAGCCGGTTCTGTTAAAGGAGTATGAGCAGCTAGGGGTCAAATTAAAAAACAGAACCTCAAGAGTAATAATCTCTGGATTATTACCTGAGCCAAGAGCGAATTTGTCTAGGACAAATAAAATTAGAGAGTTAAATGCGTGGCTCAAAGACTGGTGTGGGAGAAATGGGTTTTGCTTCCTGGGACACTGGCACCAGTACTGGGGCAGGAGGGAGCTGTTCCGTTCGGACGGGCTTCACTTGGCCAGTGCTGGGACTAGTGTCCTGGCGAATCATATAACTAGGGCTGTAGAGAGGACTTTAAACTAACTAGTGGGGGGGAGGTTCCTAGAGAGCAAATAATAAAAATGACAACAGAGAAGGTCATAGACTTAGGTAGCAGTGGGGAAATTAAAAACCAGAGCGTGTCAGGAAGGGGCAGAAGGTATGGAGTAAAAGGTAAAGTAATAAAAAGGGCAAAAGCAGGAACTAAGTGTCACAAAACATATTTGAAAGTTCTCTATCTGAATGCACATAGCATTCGTAACAAAATAGACGAGTTAATGGCACAAATAACTACATATGGGTATGATCTTGTGGCCATTACAGAAACATGGCTGCAGGGTGACAATGCCTGGGAATTAAACATACCAGGTTATTTAACGGACAGGCAGGAAGGAAGGGGAGGTGGGGTGGCTATGTTAATAAAGGAAGGAATCACTGTAATACAGAGAAAAGATATTGGGTCAAAAGATCAGGATAATGAAACAGTTTGGGTGGAGATAAGGAATAAGGGGAAAAAAACACTAGTGGGCGTAGTCTATAGGCCTCCGAACAGTTGCAACTCTGGACGGAGTATCAATCAGGAAATAGTTGAGGCTTGTAATAAGGGAACATCTATAATTATGGGGGATTTTAACTATCATATTAATTGGACAAATCAAATTGGGCAGGGCTGCCTTGAGGATGAGTTCATTGAGTGTATTAGGGATGGATTTCTTGAGCAGTATGTAACTGAACCGACCAGGGGGCAAGCAACCTTAGATCTGGTCCTGTGTAACGAGACAGGATTAATTAAAAATGTCCTAGTAAAGGATCCCCTTGGAATGAGTGACCATAACATGGTTGAATTCCATATTCAATTAGAGGGTGAGAAGGTTGGATCTCAAACAAGCGTGCTGAGCTTGAATAAAGGAGACTATGAAGGTATGAGAGCGGAATTGAGTAGAGTGGATTGGGAAAATAGATTAAAGGGTAAAACGGTACATGATCAGTGGTGTACATTTAAGGAGTTATTTTACAACTTCCAAAAAAAATATATTCCACTGAGAAGAAAAGGGTATAAAAGAAAAGACAGCCATCCGTGGCTAAGTAAAGAATTTAAGGATAGTATTCGACTAAAAACAAGGGCATATAAGGTAGCCAAATCTAGTGGGAGGATAGAGGATTGGGAAAACTTTAAAAGACAGCAAAAAATAACAAAAAGATTGATTAAGAAAGGGAAGATAGATTATGAAAGTAAATTAGCAAAAAATATAAAAACAAATAGTAAGAGTTTTTATAGTTATATAAAAAGAAAAAGGGTGGCTAAAGTAAATGTTGGTCCCTTAGAGGATGAGACCAGGAAATTAATGGTGGGAAATATGGAGATGGCAAAAACACTGAATATTTTGTATCAGTCTTTACAGTAGAGGACACTAAGAATATCCCAACACTGGGCAAACAGGGGGCTATAGGGGGGGAGGAGCTAAACACGATCAAAATCACTAAGGAAGTGGTACTCGGTAAAATAATGGGACTCAAGGCGGATAAATCACCTGGACCTGATGGCTTACATCCTAGGGTCTTCAGGGAAGTGGCGGTAGGGATTGTGGATGCATTGGTAATAATTTTCCAAAACTCCCTGGACTCAGCAAAGGTCCCGGCAGACTGGAAAACTGCAAATGTAACACCCTTATTTAAAAAGGGCAGTAGACAGAAGGCTGGAAACTATAGACCGGTTAGCCTAACATCTGTGGTAGGTAAAATTTTGGAGTCCATTATTAAGGAGACAGTAACAGGACATTTGGATAAACATAATTTAATAGGACAAAGTCAGCATGGTTTTATGAAGGGGAAGTCATGTTTGACAAATTTGCTGGAGTTCTTTGAGGAAGTACCATATAGGGTGGGTAAAGGGGAACCAGTGGACGTAGTGTATTTAGACTTCCAAAAGGCATTTGACAAGGTGCCACACAAAAGATTATTGCTTAAGATAAAAAATCATGGGATTGGGGGTAATATTCTGGCATGGATAGAGGATTGGCTATCTAACAGAAGGCAGAGAGTTGGGATAAATGGTTCATTCTCAGACTGGCAATCAGTAACTAGTGGTGTTCCGCAGGGGTCAGTGCTGGGTCCCCAACTCTTTACAATCTATATTAACGATTTGGAGGAGGGGACCGAGTGTAACATATCAAAGTTTGCAGATGATACTAAGATGGGAGGGAATGTAGTGAGTGAGGAGGACATAAAAAACCTGCAAGGGGACATAGACAGGCTAAGTAAGTGGGCAGAGATTTGGCAGATGGAATACAATACTGGAAAGTGTGAGGTTATGCACTTTGGCAGGAAAAATCGTAGAGCAAGTTATTATCTTAATGGCAAGAAACTGGAAAGTACTGAAGTACAAAGGGATCTGGGGGTCCTGGTGCACGAAACTCAAAAGGTTAGTATGCAGGTGCAGCAAGTGATTAAGAAGGCCAATGGAATGTTGGCTTTCATTGCTAGGGGGATAGAATATAAAAATAGGGAGGTATTGCTTCAGTTGTACAAGGTATTGGTGAGACCGCACCTGGAATACTGCATACAGTTTTGGTGTCCATACTTAAGAAAGGACATACTTGCTCTCGAGTCAGTACAAAGAAGGTTCACTCGGTTAATCCCGAGGATGAGGGGATGGACATATGAGGAGAGGTTGAGTAGATTGGGACTCTACTCATTGGAGTTTAGAAGAATGAGAGGCGATCTTATTGAAACATATAAGATTGTGAAGGGGGTGGATGCGGGGAGGATGTTCCCGATGATGGGTGAAACTAGAACTAGGGGGCATAGTCTTAGAATAAGGGGCTGCTCTTTCAAAACTGAGATGAGGAGGAACTACTTCACTCAGAGGGTGGTAGGTCCATGGAATATGCTGCCCCAAAAAGCTGTAGAAGCTACATCATTACATAAGTTTAAAACAGAAATAGACAGTTTCCTAGAAGTAAAGGGAATTAAGGGTTACGGGGAGCGGGCAGGAATTTGGACATGAGTCTAGGTTCGGATCGGACATGGCCCTGTGGGTAGCGGAGCCGGCCCAGGGGCCGTGTAGCCTGATCCTGCTCCTATTTCGTGTGTCTAATTCTGTTAGATTCAGGAGATGGTTCTGTGATAGTAGATTGGCGGTTAGGATCAGATCAGCCATGATCTTATTGAATGGCGGAGCAGGCTCGAGGGGCCGATTGGCCTACTCCTGCTCCCATTTCTTATGTTCTTATGCGAACTGATAGGGTTGATAGAGAGAAACTATTTCCGCTGGTTGGGGAGTCTCGGACGAGGGGGCAGAGTCTAAAAATTAGAGCCAGACCTTTCAGGAGTGAAGTTAGGAAACACTTCGACACACAAAGGGTGGTAGAAGTTTGGAACTCTCTTCCGCAAACGGCAATTGATGCTGGGTCAATTGTTCATTTTAAATCAGAGATTGATAGATTTCTGTTAACCAAAGGTATTGAGGGATATGGGGCAAAGGCGGGTGGATGGGATTAGGTCACAGATCAGCCCTGATCTCATTGAATGGGGGACTGAACTGCCCCCTCCTGTTCCTATGTTCTTAGATTGTAACGGGGATTATATTATAAGGAAGAACATGCAATTATATCGCGCCTATCACCACCTCCAGACATCCCAAAGCACTTTTCTGCCAATGAAGTAGTTTTTGAGGTGTTGTAATGTAGCAATTATTACACGTGTGTTTATGGTACAATAATTGTAGTGCTCTGCTGACATATATCTCGTAATGTTATATCGACTTTATTATTCAGTTGCAAGATTCATTTTGACAGTTTTCGACGCTTCATTCCCTTCCTAGCCCTGATGAGTTTGGGTTTTGCTGGGTTTGGCTTCATGGGAGTCAGCTGCTCGTCAGTGTGAGCCGAGACACCTCGAGTAATGTCCAGACCCCCTCCTGATGGTAAATACGCAGCCGGTGTGACCTGAAGATATTCCAGGCCGACACTCGCCAGTGCCAGTACTGAGGGAGCGCCGCACTGTCGGAGGGGCAGTACTGAGGGAGCACCGCACTGTCGGAGGGTCAGTACTGAGGGAGCGCCGCACTGTCGGGGCAGTACTGAGGGAGCGCCGCACTGTCGGAGGGGCAGTACTGAGGGAGCGCCGCACTGTCGGAGGGGCAGTACTGAGGGAGCGCCGCACTGTCGGAGGGGCAGTACTGAGGGAGCGCCGCACTGTCGGAGGGGCAGTACTGAGGGAGCGCCGCACTGTCGGAGGGGCAGTACTGAGGGAGCGCCGCACTGTCGGAGGGGTGGTACCGAGGGAGCACTGCACTGTCGGAGGGGCAGTACCGAGGGAGCGCTACACTGTCGGGGGGGCAGTACTGAGGGAGCGCCGTACTGTCGGAGGGGCTGTACTTGGGGAGCACCGCACTGTGGGAGGGGCAGTGCTAAGGGAGCGCCGCACTGTGGGAGGGGCAGCACTGTGGGAGCGCCGCACTGTCGGAGGGGCGGTACTGAGTGGGGCAGTACTGAGGGAGCGCCGCACTGTCGGAGGGGCAGTGCTGAGGGAGCGCCGCACTGTCGGAGAGGCAGTACTGAGGGAGCGTCGCACTGTCGGAGGGGTGGTACTGAGGGAGAGCCGCGCTGTCGGAGAGGCAGTACTGAGGGAGCGTTGCACTGTCGGCGGGGGCGATACGGAGTGGGGCAGTACTGAGGGAGCGCCGTACTGTCGGAGGGGCAGTACTGAGGGAGTGCCGCACTGTCGGAGGGGCAGTACTGAGGGAGCGCCGCACTGTCGGAGGGGCAGTACTGAGGGAGCGCCGCACTGTCGGAGGGGCAGTACTGAGGGAGTGCCGCACTGTCGGAGGGGCAGTACTGAGGGAGCGCCGCACTGTCGGAGGGGCAGTACTGAGGATGAGACGTTAAACTGGGTGGGTGTGAAAGATCCCATGGCCACTATTTCGAAGAAGAGAAGGGGAGTTCTCCCCGGTGTCCTGAGCCAACATGTACCCCTCAACCAATGTCATTTTATTTTTAAAAATGGTCTGGTCATTTATCTCATCGCTGTTTGTGGGAGCTTGCTGTGCGCAAATAGGCTGCTGCGTTTCCAACAGTGACCACACTTCAAAAAGTACTTCATTGGCTGTGAAGCGCTTTGGGACGCCTGGTGGTGGTGAAAGGTGCTGGAGAAATGCAAGTCTTTTTTTTTAATCAGGTAATTCAGGGAAATCTAGCTCTGCTGGTGTTGAGTGGGTAACCAGAGGGCATTAATATAAGACGAGGACCCATAGAACAAAGAGAGAGGTTAGCTGAAACTATTTTACACTCTGGCCTGTTCGGACATGGAATGCCCAACTACAAGCAGTGGTGGGATCAGAATCCATGAGAGCATTTAAAAGGAAGGTGCGTACACAATTGCAAAGGGCAGGGCAATGGGACTAATTGGACAAAGAATGCTGCAAGTGTGATGGGCCGAATGGTACTAGAATTTCAAGGGAGAGTTGTGCTTTGTGCATGGAATCAGCCAGTAGTTAGCTGCCCGTCCAAACTGAGATGTATGGTACAGGTCTGTCACTAACACTGGGGTACAGTACTAGTGGGTACAGGTCTGTCACTGTATAACACTGGGGTACAGTACTGGTGGGTACAGGTCTGTCACTGTATAACACTGGGGTACAGTACTGGTGGGTACAGGTCTGTCACTGTATAACACTGGGGCACAGTACTGGTGGGTACAAGTCTGTCACTGTATAACACTGGGGCACAGTACTGGTGGGTACAGGTCTGTCACTGTATAACACTGGGGTACAGTACTGGTGGGTACAGGTCTGTCACTAACACGGGTACAGTACTGGTGGGTACAGGTCTGCCACTAACACGGGGTACAGTACTGGTGGGTACAGGTCTGTCACTAACACGGGGTACAGTACTGGTGGGTACAGGTCTGCCACTATAACACTGGGGTACAGTACTGACAGGCACAGGTCTGTCACTGTAACACTGGGGTACAGTACTGGTGGCTACAGGTCTGTCGCTGTATAACGGGTACAGTACTGGTCTGTCATTGCAATACTGAAGTCAATGGGAATCGGGGGGGAAACACTCCTCTGGCTGGAGTCATACCTAGCACAAAGGAAGATGGTTGTGGTGGTTGAAGGTCAATCATCACAGCCCCAGGACATCGCTGCAGGAGTTCCTCAGGGCAGAGTCCTAGGCCCAACCATCTTCAGCTGCTTCATCAATGACCTTCCCTCTAACATAAGGTCAGAAATGGGGATGTTCGCTGATGACTGCAGAGTGTTCAGCGTGATTCACAACTCCTCAGATAATGAAGCAGTCCATGCCCGCATGCAACAAGACCTGGACGACGTTCAGGCTTGGGCCGATAAGTGGCAGGTAACATTCGTGCCACAGAACTGCCAGGCAATGACTATCTCCAACAAGCGAGAGTCAAACAACCTCTCCCCTTGACATTCAATGGCAGTACCATCGCTGAATCCCCCACCATCAACATCCTGGGGGGTCACCATTAACCAGAAACTTAACTGGACCACCCACATAAATACTGTGGCAACAAGAGCAGGTCAGAGGCTGGGTATTCTGCAGCGAGTGTCTCACCTCCTGACTCCCCAAAGCCTTTCCACCATCTACAAGGCACAAGTCAGGAGTGTGATGGAATACTCTCCACTTGCCTGGTTGAGTGCAGCTCCAACAACACTCAAGAAGCTCGACACCATCCAGGACAAAACAGCCCGCTTGATTGGCACCCCATCCACCACCTTAAACATTCACTCCCTCCACCACCGGCGCACCGTGGCTGCAGTGTGTACCATCTACAAGATGCACTGCAGCAACTCGCCAAGGCTTCTTCGGCAGCACCTCCCAAACCCGCCACCTCTTCCACCTAGAAGGACAAGGGCAGCAGGCGCATGGGAACACCACCACCTCCAAGTTCCCCTCCAAGTCACACACCATCCTGACTTGGAAATATATCGGCCGTTCCTTCATCGTCGCTGGGTCAAAACCCTGGAACTCCCTCCCTAACAGCACTGTGGGAGCACCTTCACCACACGGACTGCAGCGGTTCAAGAAGGCGGCTCACCACCACATTCTCAAGGGGCAATTAGGGATGGGCAATAAATGCTGGCCTGGCCAGCGATGTTTACATCCCATAAACAAATATTAAAAAAAAAAAAACTGGGGTACAGTACTGGTGGGTACAGGTCTGTCACTGTATAACACTGGGGTACAGTACTGGTGGGTACAGGTCTGTCACTGTATAACATGGGTACAGTACTGGTGGGTACAGGTCTGTCACTGTATAACACTGGGGTACAGTACTGGTGGGTACAGGTCTGTCACTGTATAACACGGGTACAGTACTGGTGGGTACAGGTCTGTCACTAGCACTATGGTACAGTACTGGTGGGTACAGGTCTGTCACTAACGGGTACAGTACTGGTGGGTACAGGTCTGTCACTAACATGGGTACAGTACTGGTGGGTACAGGCCTGTCAGTAACACTGGGGAACAGTACTGGTGGGTACAGGTCAGTCACTGTATAACACGGGTACAGTACTGGTGGTTACAGGTCTGTCACTGTATAATGGGTACAGTACTGGTGGGCACAGGTCTCACTAACAAAGGGGGACAGTACTGGTTTGTACAGGTCTGTTGCTGTAACACTGGGGTACAGTACTGGTGGGTACAGGTCTGTCTGTATAACACTGGGGTACAGTACTGGTGGGTACAGGTCTGTCACTAACACTGGGGTACAGTACTGGTGGGTACAGGTCTGTCACTAACACTGGGATACAGTACTGGTGGGTGCAGGTCTGTCAGTGTATAACACTGGTACAGTACTGGTGGGTACAGGTCAGTCACTGTATAACACGGACACAGTACTGGTGGGTACAGGTCAGTCACTGTATAACACGGACACAGTACTGGTGGGTACAGGTCTGTCACTAACACTAGGGTACAGTACTGGTGGGCACAGGTCAGTCACTGTATAACACGGATACAGTACTGGTGGGTACAGGTCTGTCACTGTATAACGGGTACAATACTGGTGGGTACAGGTCTGTCAGTGTATAACACGGGTACAGTACTGGTGGGTACAGGTCTGTTGCTGTATAACTGGGGTACAGTACTGGTGGGTACAGGTCTGTTGCTGTGTAACACGGGTACAGTACTGGTGGGTGCAGGTCTGTCAGTAACACTGGGTAACTACTGGTGGGTACAGGTCTGTCGCTGTAACACTGGGGTACAGTACTGATGGGTACAGGTCTGTTGCTGTATAACGGGTACAGTACTGGTGGGTACAGTTCTGTCACTAACACGGGTACAGTACTGGTGGGTACAGGTCTGTCTCTAACATGGGTACAGTGCTGGTGGGCACAAGTCTGTCAATGTATAACACTGGGATACAGTACTGGTGGGTACTGGTCTGTCACTAACACTGGGGTACAGTACTGGTGGGTACAGGTCTGTCACTATAACATGGGTGCAGTACTGGTGGATACAGGTCTGTCAGTGTATAACACGGATACAATACTGGTGGGTACAGGTCTGTCAGTGTATAACATGGGTACAGTACTGGTGGGTACAGGCCTGTTGCTGTATAACACTGGGGTACAGTACTGGTGGGTACAGGTCTGTTGCTGTGTAACACGAGTACAGTACTGGTGGGTACAGGTGTGTCACTAGCACTGGGGTACAGTGCTGGTGGGTACAGGTCTGTCACTAACATGGGTACAGTACTGGTGGGTGCAGGTCTGTCAGTAACTGGGGAACAGTACTGGTGGGTACAGGTCAGTCACTGTATAACGCGGGTACAGTACTGGTGGTTACAGGTCTGTCACTGTATAATGGGTACAGTACTGGTGGGCACAGGTCTGTCACTAACAAAGTGGTACAGTACTGGTTTGTACAGGTCTGTCGTTGTAACATTGGGGTACAGTACTGGTGGGTACAGGTCTGTGTATAACACTGGTACAGTACTGGTGGGGACAGGTCTGTCAGTGTATAACACTGGTACAGTACTAGTGGGTACAAGTCAGTCACTGTATAACACTGGTACAGTACTGGTGGGTACAGGTCTGTCACTAACACTGGGGTACAGTACTGGTGGGCGCAGGTCTGTCAATGTATAACGGTACAGTACTGGTGGATACAGGTCTGTCAGTGTATAACATGGGTACAATACTGGTGGGTACAGGTCTGTTGCTGTGTAACACTGGGGTACAGTACTGGTGGGTACAGGTCTGTTGCTGTGCAACACGGGTACAGTACTGGTGGGTACAGTTCTGTCACTAACACGGGTACAGTACTGGTGGGTACAGGTCTGTCACTAATACTGGGGTACAGTACTGGTGGGGACAGGTCTGTCACTAACATGGGTATAGTACTGGTGGGCACAGGTCTGTCAATGTATAACACTGGGATACAGTACTAGTGGGTACTGGTCTGTCACTAACTGGGGAACAGTACTGGTGGGTACAGGTCAGTCACTAACAAGGGGTACAGTACTGGTTTGTACAGGTCTGTCGCTGTAACACGGGTACAGTACTGGTGGGTACAGGTCTCACTACAACACGGGTACAGTACTGGTGGGTACAGGTCTGTCACTAACACTGGGGTACAGTACTGATGGGTGCAGGTCTGTCACTGTAACACTGGGGTACAGTACTGGTGGGTACAGGTCTGTCACTGTATAACACTGGGATACAGTACTGGTGGGTACAGGTCTGTCACTGTATAACAGGTACAGTACTGGTGGGTACAGGTCTGTCAGTGTATAACATGGGTACAGTACTGCTGGGTACAGTTCTGTCCTAACACGGGTACAGTACTGGTGGGTACAGGTCTGACACTAACACTGGGGTACAGTACTGCTGGGTACAGGTCTGTCACTAACACGGGTACAGTACTGGTGGGTAAAGGTCTGTCACTAACACGGGTACAGTACTGGTGGGGACAGGTCTGTCACTAACACTGGGGTATGGTACTTGTGGGGACAGGTCTGTCACTAACACTGGGGTACGGTACTGGTGGGGACAGGTCTGTCACTAACGGGTACAGTACCGGTGGGTACAGGTCTGTCACTAACATGGGTACAGTACTGGTGGGTACAGGTCTGTCACTGTATAACGGGTACAGTATTGGTGGGTACAGGTCTGTCACTGTATAACACGGGTACAGTACTGGTGTGTACAGGTCAGTCACTACAACACTGGGGTACAGTACTAGTGGGTACAGGTCCGTCACTATAACACGGGTACAGTACTGGTAGGTACAGGTCTGTCACTGTATAACACGGGTACAGTACTGGTGGGTACAGGTCTGTCACTATAACACTGGGGTACAGTACTGGTGTGTACAGGTCTGTCACTGTATAACACTGGGGTACAGTACTGGTGGGTACAGGTCTGTCACTGTATAACATGGGTACAGTACTGGTGGATACAGGTCTGTCAGTGTATAACGGTACAATACTGGTGGGTACAGGTCTGTCAGTGTATAACACTGGGGTACAGTACTTGTGGGTACAGGTCTGTCGCTGTATAATACTGGGGTACAGTACTGTTGGGTACAGGTCTGCCGCTGTAACACTGGGGTGCAGTACTGGTGGGTACAGGTCTGTCACTAACACTGGGGTACAGGTCTGTCACTAACACTGGGGTACAGTACTGGTGGGTACAGGTCTGTCACTGTAACACTGGGGTACAGTACTGGTGGGTTAAGGTCTGTCACTATAACACTGGGGTAAAGTACTGGTGGGTACAGGTCTGTCACTAACACTGGGGTACAGTATTGGTGGGTACAGGTCTGTCGTTGTGTAACACTGGGGTACAGTACTGGTGGGTACAGGTCTGTCCCTGTATAACACTGGGGTACAGTACTGGTGGGTTAAGGTCTGTCACTGCATAACACTGGTACAGTACTGGTGGGTACAGGTCTGTCGCTGTATAACGGGTACAGTACTGGTAGGTACAGGTCTGTCACTGTATAACGGGTACAGTACTGGTGGGTACAGGTCTGTCCCTGTAACACTGGGGTACAGTACTGGTGGGTACAGGTCTGTCGCTGTATTATACGGGTACTGCACTGGTGGGTACAGGTCTGTCGCTGTATTACACGGGTACAGTACTGGTGGGTACAGGTCTGTCACTGTATTACACGGGTACAGTACTGGTGGGTACAGGTCTGTCGCTGTATTACACGGGTACAGTACTGGTGGGTACAGGTCTGTCACTGTATTACACGGGTACAGTACTGGTGGGTACAGGTCTGTCGCTGTATTACACGGGTACAGTACTGGTGGGTACAGGTCTGTCAGTGTATAACACTGGGGTACAGTAGTGGTGGGTACAGGTCTGTCGCTGTACAACACGTGTACAGTAGTGGTGGGTACAGGTCTGTCACTAACTCTGGGGTACAGTGCTGGTGGGTACAGGTCTGTCACTGTATAACACGGGTACAGTACTGTTGGGTACAGGTCTGTCGCTGTTACACTGGGGTACAGTACTGGTGGGTACAGGTCTGTCACTGTATAACACTGGGGTACAGTACTGGTGGGTACAGGTCTGTCAGTGTATAACACTGGGGTACAGTAGTGGTGGGTACAGGTCTGTCGCTGTACAACACGTGTACAGTAGTGGTGGGTACAGGTCTGTCACTAACTCTGGGGTACAGTGCTGGTGGGTACAGGTCTGTCACTGTATAACACTGGGGTACAGTACTGTTGGGTACAGGTCTGTCGCTGTTACACTGGGGTACAGTACTGTTGGGTACAGGTCTGTCGCTGTAACACTGGGGTACAGTACTGGTGGGTACAGGTCTGTCATTGTATAACACGGGTAAAGTACTGGTGGGTACAGGTCTGTCACTGTATAACACTGGGGTAAAGTACTGGTGGGTACAGGTCTGTCACTGTATAACACTGGGGTACAGTACTGGTGGGTACAGGTCTGTCAGTGTATAACACTGGGGTACAGTACTGGTGGGTGCAGGTCTGTCACTGTATAACACTGGGGTAAAGTACTGGTGGGTACAGGTCTGTCACTGTATAATACTGGGGTACAGTACTGGTGGGTACTGGTCTGTCAGGTGCTATATCATACGCATAACAGAAAAGGATGTCAAAGCCTCCGAGGATGTGGCGTAGATTTACCAAAATGATACCAAGGTTGAGGGACTTCAGTGACGTGGAGAGACTGGAGAAGCTGGGCTTGTTCTCCTCAGAGCAGACGCTTAATGGGAGATTCAGTAGAGGTGTTGAAAATCATGAAGGATTTTGATAAGGTATGCAAGGGGAAGCTGTTTCTACTGGTACGAGGGTCAGTTAGCAGAGGATGCAGATTTATTGCCATGAATGAATGGGGAAAGGTGACAGCAAGTTGCTTTGTGTGGTGTGGTGTTGTGTGTCCGTCTTGGTGGGTGAACTCCTTCAGTTTGAAATTCGGAGTATTTTACCCCCACCCCTGGAATCTGCTGAGGTCTGATCCCACCGCCCTCCATTCCCTGAATTTTGTGCCCATTCTTAACATTCTTTACCAAGTTGTTGGGGAGATGCCTTTTGTCGTGAAGTCCAAATTGCTCCGCAGCCAGCGTCTCCTGAAGATCGTACAATAGAAAGACTCACATTTCTCCAGCGCCTTTCACCACCTCCAGATGTCCCAAAACGCTTTACAGTCAATGAAGTACTTTTTGAGGTGTAGTCACTCTTGTAATGTAGGTAACGCGGCAGCCGATTTTGCTTTTTGTGGGAGCTTGCTGTGTGCAACGTGATAATGACCTAGATAATCTGTTTGCGTTATTGGTTGAGGGATAAATATTGGCCCCAGGACACCGGGGAGAACTCCCCCTGCTCTTCTTCCAATAATGGCCGCGGGATCTCTTGTAGCCACCTGAGGGCAGACGGGGCCTCGGTTTAACGGCTCATCCGAACATCCGCCCCTCCAACGGCGCGGCGCTCCCTCGGCGCTGCCCCTCCGACGGCGCGGCGCTCCCTCGGCGCTGCCCCTCCGGCGGCGCGGCGCTCCCTCGGCGCTGCCCCTCCGGCGGCGCGGCGCTCCCTCCGGCGGCGCGGCGCTCCCTCGGCGCTGCCCCTCCGGCGGCGGCGCGGCGCTGCCCCTCCGACTGTAGTCAGCCTTCTTGAGCCACCAGTAGCAGGTTTGGTACAAACGGAGTGGCTCACTTCAGAGAGCTGCGTTGGTGTGGGACTAGAGTCACCTACAGGCCTGGACCAGGTAAGGACGGCAGGACATTAGTGAACCTGCTGGGTTTTAGCAAGAATCTGACCGCTTCATGCTTGCTTACTGAGACCAGTTCTTTAATAACTTCGAATTCTCAAACTGCCGTGGTGGAATTGGACTCGCACTCTCTGGATTACTAGCCCGGTATCATAATTACGTAGAATTTACAGCACAGAAACAGGCCCTTCGGCCCAACTGGTCCATGCCGGTGTTTGTGCTCCACACCAGCCTCATCGCACCCCATCAACATATCCTTCTATTCCTTTCTCCCTCATGTGTTTATCCAGCATCCACTTAAATGTATCTCTACTCTTCGCCGCAACCACTCCCTGTGGTAGCGAGTTCCACATTCTCACCACATAACCACTTACATTACCTACCCTGCGACACTACCTAATGGTCATTCCGTCTGTCATCCATGTTTTCATATCCCTCCATGGATTTCCCCTTTCCTATCCTTCGGGCCCCCCCCCCCAAAATCTCTCTAACCTCCTCCAGCCCCTACAACCCTCCCTATCTCTGTAACCTCCTCCAGCCCCCTACAACCCTCCCTATCTCTGTAACCTCCTCCAGCCCCTACAACCCTCCCTATCTCTGTAACCTCCTCCAGCCCCTACAACCCTCCCTATCTCTGTAACCTCCTCCAGCCCCCTACAACCCTCCCTATCTCTGTAACCTCCTCCAGCCCCTACAACCCTCCCTATCTCTGTAACCTCCTCCAGCCCCCTACAGCCCTCCCTATCTCTGTAACCTCCTCCAGCTCCCTACAACCCTCCCTATCTCTGTAACCTCCTCCAGCCCCCTACAACCCTCCCTATCTCTGTAACCTCCTCCAGCCCCTACAACCCTCCCTATCTCAGTAACCTCCTCCAGCCCCTACAACCCTCCACCACTGGCGGCCGTGCCTTCAGCCGCCTGGGCCCCGAGCTCTGGAATTCCCTCCCTAAACCTCTCCGCCTCTCTCTCCTCCTTTAAGACCCTCCTTAAAACCCACCTCTTTGACCAAGATTCTGGTCGCCTGTCCTAATATCTCCTTCTGTGGCTCGGTGTCAAATATTGTTTGATAATCGCTCCTGTGAAGCACCTTGGGACGTTTTACTACATTAAAGGCGCTATATAACTGCAAGTTGTTATAGAAGTTCTGTCTATTCCGTATCGGTATGTGGGTAACCGTTGCAAGTTTGGACTGTGTTAATTGTGTTTTTTCTTTCACTTCCCAGAACTCTTTCCAGTCCAGATGGAAGGGGTAAAACTCATAGTAAACAAAGGTCTCAGCAATCACTTCCAGGTCAGTCTGCGGTACTCCCTTCATACTATAAATAAGCAATATTTCAGTGACCGAGCGTTCAATCTGTGGAGCAGGCTCCCAAGGGGACATGGTGGAAGTAGATAGTACTCCTAGAATCTCGCAGCACAGAAGGAGGCCATTCGTTCCATCGTGCCTGTGCTGGCTCTTTGAACGAGCTCTCCAATTAGCCCCACTCCCCCTGCTCTTTCCCCAGAGCCCTGGAAATGTCTCTCTTTCAAGTATTTCTCCAATTCCTTTTTTGAAAGTGACCATTGAATCTGCTCCCACCGCCCTTTCAGGCAGCGCGTTCCAGATCACAACAACTCGCTGCGTAAAAACAATTCTCCTCATCTCCCCCTCTGGTTCTTTGCCAATTATTTTCGATCTGTGTCCTCTGGTTACCGACCCTCTTGCCAGTGGCAACAGTTTCTCCCTATCGACTACATCAAAACACCTCATAATTTTGAAGGCTATTAAATTTCCCCTTAACCTTCTCTGCTCCAAGGAGAACAACCCCAGCTTCTCCAGTCTCTCCACGTCACTGAAGTCCCTCATCCCTGGGATCATTCTGGTCAATCTCCCCTTAACCTTCTCTGCTCCAAGGAGAACAATCCCAGTTTCTCCAGTCTCTCCACATGACTGAAGTCCCTCATCCCTGGGACCATTCTGGTCAATCTCCCCTTAACCTTCTCTGCTCTAAGGAGAACAATCCCAGTTTCTCCAGTCTCTCCACATGACTGAAGTCCCTCATCCCTGGAACCATTCTCGTAAACCTCCTCCCCAAAGCCTTGACATCCTGAAGTGCGGTGCCCAGAATTGGACACGATGCTCCAGCTGAAGCCTAACCAGTGATTTATAAAGGTTTATAATAACTTCCTTAATTCATTCAAAGGAAAATGAGGTAATTTATTTCGTTATATTTTGGGACGGTAGAAGGTGTGAACTAGATAGACCTTTAATTCCTGTGTGTCATTCTCCAATATGAAAGGTGCATTTAAAAAGAACTTATTTAAGCATGGTTCACGCCCTCAGGACGTACCAAATGAAGTGTGGCGCATAAGAACATAAGAAATAGGAGCAGGAGTCGGCCATTCGGCCCCTCGAGCCTGCTCCACCATTCAATAAGATCGTGGCTGATCATGGACTCAGCTTCGTTTCCCTGCCCGCTCCCCATAACCCTTCCCTCCCTTATTGTTCAAAAATCTGTCTATCTCCACCTTAAATGTATTTAATGACCCAGCCTCCGCGGCTCTCTGGGGCAGAGAATTCCACAGATTTACGACCCTCTGAGGGAAGAAATTCCTCCTCATCTCAGTTCTAAAAGGGCGACCCTTTATTCCGAAACTATGCCCTCTAGTTCTAGATTTCCCCACGAGGGGAAACATCTTTTCTGCATCGACCCTGTCGAGCCCCCTTCAGAATCTTATAAGTTTCAATAAGATCACCTCTCATTCTTCTAAACTCCAATGAGTATAGGCTCAACCTTTCTTCATAAGTCAACCCATTCATCGCCAGAATCAACCTCGTGAACCTTCTCTGAACTGCCTCCAATGCAAGTATATCCCTCCTTAAATAAGGAGACCAAAACTGTGCGCAGTACTCCAGGTGTGGTCTCACCAGCGCCCTGTACAGTTGTAGCAAGACTTCCTACTTTTATACTCCATCCCCCTTGAAATAAAGGCCAACATTCCATTTGCCTTTTTGATTACTTGCTGTACCTGCATGCAAAATTTTTGGGTTTCATGCACAAGGACCCCCAGGTCCTTCTGTACTGCACCATTTTGTAAAAAATCTCCATTTAAAAAAAATAAAATAATAATTTGCTTTTTTATTTTTCGTACCAAAGTGGATAACCTCACATTTTCCCACATTATACTCCATCTGCCAGATGTTTGCCCACTCACTTAGCCTGTCTATATCCCTTTGCAGATTCTTTGTGTCCTCTTCACAACTTGCTTTCCCACCTATCTTTGTATCATCAGCAAATTTGGCTACAATACACTCGATCCCTTCATCCAAGTCATTAATATAGATTGTAAATAGTTGAGGCCCCAGCACCGATCCATGTGGCACCCCACTAGTTACTGATTGCCAACTGGAAAATGACCCATTTATCCCGACTCTGTTTTCTGTTAGTTAGCCAATCCCCTATCCGTGCTAACATATTATCCCCAACCCCGTGAGCTCTTATCTTGTGCAGTAACCTTTTATGTGGCACCTTATTGAATGCCTTCTGGAAATCCAAATACACGACATCTACTGGTTCCCCTTTATCCACCCTGCTCATTACATCCTCAAAGAACTTCAGCAAATGTGTCAAACATGATTTCCCTTTCATAAAACCATGCTGACTCTGCTTGACTGTATTATGATTTTCTAAATGTCCTGCTACTGCTTCCTTAATAATGGATTCCAGCATTTTCCCAACGACAGATGTTAGGCTAACTGGTCTATAGTTTCCTGCTTTCTGTCTCCCTCCCTCCTTAAATGTTGTAACGTAAGAAACGTGGCAGCCAATTTGCGCACAGCAAGTTCTCACAAACGCAAAGATGATAATGACCAGAAGGTTGAGGGAATAAATATTGGCCCAGGAAACTGGGGAGAACTCTCTTGCCCTTCTTGAAAATAGTGGCTGTGGGATCTTTTACGTCCATCTGAGAGGGCACACGGAGCCCTCGGTTTAAGGTCTCATCCGAAAGACGGCACCTCTGAGTGCAACGCTCCCTCGGTACCGCCCCTCCGACAGTGCGGCGCTCCCTCGGCACCGCCCCTCCGACAGTGCGGCGCTCCCTCGGCACCGCCCCTCCGACAGTGCGGCGCTCCCTCGGCACCGCCCCTCCGACAGTGCGGCGCTCCCTCGGCACCGCCCCTCCGACAGTGCGGCGCTCCCTCGGCACCGCCCCTCCGACAGTGCGGCGCTCCCTCGGCACCGCCCCTCCGACAGTGCGGCGCTCCCTCGGCACCGCCCCTCCGACAGTGCGGCGCTCCCTCGGCACCGCCCCTCCGACAGTGCGGCGCTCCCTCGGCACCGCCCCTCCGACAGTGCGGCGCTCCCTCGGCACCGCCCCTCCGACAGTGCGGCGCTCCCTCGGCACCGCCCCTCCGACAGTGCGGCGCTCCCTCGGCACCGCCCCTCCGACAGTGCGGCGCTCCCTCGGCACCGCCCCTCCGACAGTGCGGCGCTCCCTCGGCACCGCCCCTCCGACAGTGCGGCGCTCCCTCGGCACCGCCCCTCCGACAGTGCGGCGCTCCCTCGGCACCGCCCCTCCGACAGTGCGGCGCTCCCTCGGCACCGCCCCTCCGACAGTGCGGCGCTCCCTCGGCACCGCCCCTCCGACAGTGCGGCGCTCCCTCGGCACCGCCCCTCCGACAGTGCGGCGCTCCCTCGGTGTCAGACTGGGTTATAGGCTTGAGTGGGACTCGAACCCATGTCCTTCCAACTCGAGAGTGCTACCCACCGAGCCATGGCTGACGCTTGTATATAAATGGAACTCGTAATGTAACCCTTCGCAGAGGGAAAAAAAAACCCTGCTGTATGAAAAATGATGCGTTTTACCTGGTGATGTCTTAGATCAACCTCCTCGCATTACTTGAAGTCTGAATAATCCTCTCTCCCTCCCGCTGCAGGTCAATCACACGGTTTCTTTGAGCACGTTAGCAGAATCTAGCTATCACTTCGGGGCAACATATGTCGGTACGAAACAGCTCAGTCCCACCGAGGTAAGACCCACGGCCTTTCAAGGTAGAGGGCAGCAGTGAGCCAGACAGCGGGTCCGATGGGGCCAGGTGGCTTATAGATAGAATAACGGATACGTGGGAGTGAGTTACAGGCTGGAATCTAATCGAGGGGTTCGGGTGGTTTATATATAGAATAACAGATACCCAGGAGTGAGTTGCAAGCTGGCATCTGTTCGGGGAGTTTATATACAGAATAACAGATACCCAGGAATATGTTACAGGCTGGAATCTAATCGAGGGGTTCGGGGGGGTTTATATATCGAATAACAGATACCCGGGGAGTGAGTTACAGGCTGGCATCTAATCGAGGGGTTTGGGCGGTTTATATATAGAACTAGCTGGGGAGCCCCGCGTTGCGAGGGCAATTTTGGGGCGCTTGGTCTCCCTGCCCCTGTGTGTCCCCCCTCTCCCTGTCATGTCATCTCCCTGTCCTATCCCTTCCTCTCCCTCCCCTCCCCTCCTCTCCCTCCCCTCCTCTCCCTCCCCTCCTCTCCCTCCCCTCCTCTCCCTCCCCTCCTCTCCCTCCCCTCCTCTCCCTCCCCTCCTCTCCCTCCCCTCCTCTCCCTCCCCTCCTCTCCCTCCCCTCCTCTCCCTCCCCTCCTCTCCCTCCCCTCCTCTCCCTCCCCTCCTCTCCCTCCCCTCCTCTCCCTCCCCTCCTCTCCCTCCCCTCCTCTCCCTCCCCTCCTCTCCCTCCCCTCCTCTCCCTCCCCTCCTCTCCCTCCCCTCCTCTCCCTCCCCTCCTCTCCCTCCCCTCCTCTCCCTCCCCTCCTCTCTCCTCCTCCCCCTCCCCTCCTCTCCCCTCCCCTCCCCTGTCTCCCTCCCCCTGCCTAGCGCCTGAGGTCCGGAGCTGAGGTCCCCCGCGTATCGCGCGGCTGATGGACGGCCGCTGTGGGTGGGCGGGCGGCGCATGTGCGGGCGACGCATGCGCGGTCAGTGCGGGCGGCGCATGTGCGGTCAGTGCGGGCGGCGCATGCGTGGTCAGTGCGAGCCCCCCGCGATTTCACGAGGCTCGCCCCCCCCCCCGCGATTTCACGAGGCTCGTTCCCCCCCCCCCCCCGCGATTTCCCGAGGCTCCCCCCCCCCCCCCCCGCGATTTCCCGAGCCCCCCCCCCCCCGCGCGATTTCCCGAGGCTCTCCCCCCCCCCCCCCCCCCAGCGATTTCCCGAGGCGAGGCGCTCCCCCCCCCCCCCCCGCGATTTCCCGAGGCGCTCTGCTCTCCCCCCCCCCCCCCCCCCGCAATTTCCCGAGGCTCTCCCCCCCCCCCCCCCCCCTATTAAATTGTTATTTAATTCCCTAACACATCATTAAAATATTTACCTTAGTTCCCTAACACAGAAAGTGTGGGGGAAAAAATTGTGAAAAATCAAGATGGCGGCCACTCACCTCGGTTCAGAAGGATAAGGCCCGCCCACACGCACCGATTGGTCGACCGGTCAGGTCACCGAAGCGTAGGATTGGTCAATCGTCGAGTCACTCGACACTGAACTGTAGGAAGGAACCCGCCGTCCGATTGGTGGACCTCGATGTCACGGTCGCTAATGAGATGCTAATGAGCGGAACGCTGAACGTTTTTGGGATACCACGGGCGGGATTTTTGTCCGGCCGAAACGTAAATACGCCTATGACCGGTCCGGAATCGCAAGCTTTCTTTTGAGGCGACGCGCGTGTCGGTACGCTCTGTAACTTTCAAACGTATAGAGAACGGACAAACAGACATCGGGACAGACAGAAGAGCCGCTTTATATATATAGATAACAGATACCCGGGAGTGAGTTACAGGCTGGAATCTAATCGAGGGGTTCGTTGGGTTTATATATAGAATAACAGATACCCGGGAGTGAGTTCCAGGCTGGCATCTAATCGAGGGGTTCGGGCGGTTTATATATAGAATAACAGATACCTGGGAGTGAGTTACAGGCCAGAATCTAATTCAGGGGTTTATATATAGAATAACAGATACCCGGGAGTGAGTTACAGGCTGGAATCTAATCGGGTGGGGGGGGATGGTTCATAGGTGCAGTAATGGACACCCGGTTTGCTTTGTGTTACAGGCGTTCCCAGTGTTGGTGGGAGACATGGACAACACGGGTAGTCTGAACGCACAGCTCATTCACCAGCTCACAAACCGAGTGCGGTCGAAAATGGTGTTACAGGTGAGTGCCGCGAAAGCGCCAGTCAGTGGGTTCGCTGTGCATGCGAGAGGCCCGGTCCGATCATTGGGCGAAGTCTCCCCGTCACACGGGTAGTCTCTGCTCCATGCCTGGTTGCCAGGTCCTGTTTGCTGAAAATCGGCACAGTAGGACTATAATCGGGATATAAGAGGGAGCTTTACTCTATCTAACCTGTGCTGTACCTGCCCTGGGAGTGTTTGATGGGACAGTGTAGAGGGAGCTTTACTCTGTATCTAACCCGTGCTGTACCTGCTCTGGGAGTGTTTGATGGGACAGTGTAGAGGGAGCTTTACTCTGTATCTATCCCGTGCTGTACCTGCCCTGGGAGTGTTTGATGGGACAGTGTAGAGGGAGCTTTACTCTGTATCTAACCCGTGCTGTACCTGCTCTGGGAGTGTTTGATGGGACAGTGTAGAGGGAGCTTTACTCTGTATCTAACCCGTGCTGTACCTGCCCTGGGAGTGTTTGATGGGACAGTGTAGATGGAGCTTTACTCTGTATCTAACCCGTGCTGTACCTGCTCTGGGAGTGTTTGATGGGACAGTGTAGAGGGAGCTTTACTCTGTATCTATCCCGTGCTGTACCTGCTCTGGGAGTGTTTGATGGGACAGTGTAGAGGGAGCTTTACTCTGTATCTATCCCGTGCTGTACCTGCTCTGGGAGTGTTTGATGGGACAGTGTAGAGGGAGCTTTACTCTGTATCTATCCCGTGCTGTACCTGCCCTGGGAGTGTTTGATGGGAGAGTGTAGAGGGAGCTTTACTCTGTATCTAACCCGTGCTGTACCTGCTCTGGGAGTGTTTGATGGGACAGTGTAGAGGGAGCTTTACTCTGTATCTATCCCGTGCTGTACCTGCCCTGGGAGTGTTTGATGGGAGAGTGTAGAGGGAGCTTTACTCTGTATCTAACCCGTGCTGTACCTGCCCTGGGAGTGTTTGATGGGACAGTGTAGAGGGAGCTTTACTCTGTATCTAACCCGTGCTGTACCTGCTCTGGGAGTGTTTGATGGGACAGTGTAGAGGGAGCTTTACTCTGTATCTAACCCGTGCTGTACCTGCCCTGGGAGTGTTTGATGGGACAGTGTAGAGGGAGCTTTACTCTGTATCTAACCCGTGCTGTACCTGCCCTGGGAGTGTTTGATGGGACAGTGTAGAGGGAGCTTTACTCTGTATCTAACCCGTGCTGTACCTGCCCTGGGAGTGTTTGATGGGACAGTGTAGAGGGAGCTTTACTCTGTATCTAACCCCGTGCTGTACCTGCCCCTTCTTGCAGACGCAGCAGTCAAAGTTTATAAACTGGCAAGTGGACTCTGAGTACCGGGGCGATGACTACACAGCAACATTGACGTTAGGAAACCCGGATGTTCTACTCGGATCAGGTAAGGAAGGACTCTCGCTCGTAGAGCGCCTTTCAGCACATCGGGATGTCACGAAGCGCTTTACGTAGTTGAGGAGGAGGCCATTCAGCCCCTCGAGCCTGATCCATCAACGAGATCCTGGCTGATCTGTATCTTAACTCCATCTACCCGCCTTGGTTCTGTAACCCTCCATACCCTTACCCAACAAAGATCTATCAGTCTCAGTTTTGACATTTTCAATTGACTCCCCCCGATTGTCTTGAGAATCTCTCCTGTGAAACAGCTTGGGACGTTTTACTATGTTAAAGGTGCTATATAAATGCAGGTTGTTCTGGGAGAACACCTACAACAATGCACCATAATTGGAGGGCAGAGCGTATCACGTACAAGGGACATGGAAACAGAAACATAGAGAAATAGGAGCAGGAGTCGGCCATTTGGCCCCTCGAGCCTGCTCTGCCATTCAATATGATCATGTCTGATCCTCTATCTCAATACCATATTCCCGCTCTCTCCCCATACCCCTTGATGCCTTTTGTGTCTAGAAATCTATCGATCTCCTTCTTAAATATATTCAGTGACTTGGCCTCCACAGCTTTCTGTGGTAGAGAATTCCACAGGTTCACCACCCTCTGAGTGAAGACATTTCTCCTCATCTCAGTCCTAAATGTCCTACCCCGTATCCTGAGACTGTGACCCCTCGTTCTAGACCCCCCAGCCAGGGGAAACACCCTCCCTGCATCCAGTCTGTCTAGCCCTGTCAGAATTTTATACGTTTCCACGAGATCCCCTCTCATTCTTTTAAACTCTGGTGAATACAGGCCTAGTCGACCCAAACTCTCCTCATACGACAGTCCTGCCATCCCAGGAACCAGTCTGGTGAACCTTCGCTGCACTCCCGATTGGGCCTCCTCTTGTTCCTTTCAGCCCCCTCGAGCCTGTTACACAGGAACAGGAGGAGGCCCATTCAGCCCCTCGAGCCTGTTACACAGGAACAGGAGGAGGCCCATTCAGCCCCTCGAGCCTGTTACACAGGAACAGGAGAAGGCCCATTCAGCCCCTCGAGCCTGTTACACAGGAACAGGAGGAGGCCATTCGACCCCTCGAGCCTGTTACACAGGAACAGGAGGAGGCCATTCGACCCCTCGAGCCTGTTACACAGGAACAGGAGGAGGCCATTCGGCCCCTCGAGCCTGTTACACAGGAACAGGAGGAGGCCATTCAGCCCCTCGAGCCTGTTACACAGGAACAGGAGGAGGCCCATCCAGCCCCTCGAGCCTGTTACACAGGAACAGGAGGAGGCCCATTCAGCCCCTCGAGCCTGTTACACAGGAACAGGAGGAGGCCATTCGGCCCCTCGAGCCTGTTACACAGGAACAGGAGGAGGCCCATTCAGCCCCTCGAGCCTGTTACACAGGAACAGGAGGCCATTCGGCCCCTCGAGCCTGTTGAACAGGAGGAGGCCCATTTGGCCCCTCGAGCCTGTTCCACCATTCAATCAGAGCCTGGCTGATCTGTATATTATCTCCATCTACCCACCTTGGCTCCGTAACCCTTAACACCATTTTACCCAACAAAAATCTATCGACCTCAGTTTTGAAATTTTCAATTGACCCCCCCGAGCCTCGACAGCTTTTTGGGGGGAGAGAGTTCCAGATTTCCACCACCCTTTGTGTGAAGAAGTGCTTCCTGATATCACCCCTGAACGGCCTGGCTCTAATTTTAAGGTTCTGCCCCCTTGTTCTGGACTCCCCCCACCAGAGGAAAGAGTTATTCTCTCTCTACCCTGTCAACTCCTGAAGTACTTTTCAAGTTTAGTCGCTGTTGGGGAAGCGCAGCAGTGGATTTGCGCACAGCAAGATCCCACTAACTGATGAGGTGAAAGGCGTTGAGGTCCGCATCTGCCGTCATCTAACTGAATGATGGAACATGGCTCGTGGGGCTAAATGGCCTCCTGTGTTCCTGTGAGTGTTGATCTGTTCTTGACGGTTAAATAAGATGCCGGGGAGAATTCTCCTGCTCATTGAAGTAGTGGCTGTGTGGGGTCTTTTGCATCCACCTGAGAGGGCAGACGGGGCCTCGGTTTAATGTCTCATCCGAAAGACCGCCCCTCCCACAGTGCGGCGCTCCCTCAGTACCGCCCCTCCGACAGTGCGGCGCTCCCTCAGTGCCGCCCCTCCGACAGTGCGGCGCTCCCTCAGTACCGCCCCTCCCACAGTGCGGCGCTCCCTCAGTACCGCCCCTCCGACAGTGCGGCGCTCCCTCAGTACCGCCCCTCCGACAGTGCGGCGCTCCCTCAGTACCGCCCCTCCGACAGTGCGGCGCTCCCTCAGTACCGCCCCTCCGACAGTGCGGCGCCCCCTCAGTACTGGCACTGGGAGTGTTGGCCCGGAGTGGGCCTCGAACCCAGGACCTCCGAGGCAAGGGAGCTGGCCGGCTGAAAGAGCTGGCACTCGATGTGAGATCGGTCCCTGTGTCAGCCAATGTTCATAGCCTCAAACGAACCAGTCTGTTTTGCACTGATCCTGGGGGAGTCAGTCTTGTGGTAATGTGAATGGAGGCAGGGATTGCTGGCTAAGACCCTGGTTTCACCATCACTCTTTTTGCTTGCTGACCTATATTGGTTCCTGCTCCGGCAACACCTCGTTTTTAAAACTCTCATCACTGTTTTCGACTCCCTCCTCGCCCCTCTCCCTATCTCTGTAACCTCCTCCAGCCCTATAACCCTCTGAGAAATCAGCGCTTCTCCAATTCTGGCCTCTTGTGTGTCCCCGATTTCCATCGCTCCACCATTGGCGGTCGTGGCTTCTGCCGCCTGGGCCCCGAGCTCTGGAATTCCCTCCCTAAACCTCTCCGCCTCTCTCTCCTCCTTTAAGACGCTCCTTAAAACCGACCTCTTTGACCCAGCTTTTGGTCACCTGTCCTAATATCTCCTTCTGTGGCTCAGGGTCAAATATTGTTTGATGATCGCTCCTGTGAAGCGCCTTGGGACGTTGTACTACATTAAAGGTGCTGGACAAATACAAGCTGTTTGTACACTGACTTGTTTAGCCCCAGGTTAGTCTCCCTCACTGGAGTCCAGTCACTCCCTCCACCTTCGTCAACTGACCACTCGCCATGTGCAGGTGAACCTGTGTCCCAGGCTATTCAACCGCGTTAGGCTCCTCGTCTGACGTTGTGAAATACACACTTGCAGTCACCTACATCACGTGTGGGTGCAGGATACCATCCGCTGCTTTACTTGACTCTTTACCTGCGTCACTTCTCTCTGCCCTGCCCCCCCCCCCCCCCCCCCCGCCATAAAGAACATCTCAGGTTCACTGGCACCGATCAGCTGACCCAGCTCACACTCTGGATCGACCTGCGACCTTCCCAATTTGCACGAGTGTTATACAGTGACAGACCTGTCCCCACCAGTACTGTACCCCAGTGTTATACAGTGACAGACCTGTCCCCACCAGTACTGTACCCCAGTGTTATACAGTGACAGACCTGTACCCACCAGTACTGTACCCCAGTGTTATACAGTGACAGACCTGTCCCCACCAGTACTGTACCCCAGTGTTATACAGTGACAGACCTGTACCCACCAGTACTGTACCCCAGTGTTATACAGTGACAGACCTGTACCCACCAGTACTGTACCCCAGTGTTATACAGTGACAGACCTGTACCCACCGGTACTGTACCCCAGTGTTATACAGTGACAGACCTGTCCCCACCAGTACTGTACCCCAGTGTTATACAGTGACAGACCTGTACCCACCAGTACTGTACCCCAGTGTTAGTGACAGACCTGTACCCACCAGTACTGTACCCCAGTGTTATACAGTGACAGACCTGTACCCAGCAGTACTGTACCCCAGTGTTATACAGTGACAGACCTGTACCCACCAGTACTGTACCCCAGTGTTATACAGTGACAGACCTGTACCCACCAGTACTGTACCCCAGAGTAATACAGTGACAGACCTGTCCCCACCAGTACTGCACCCCAGTGTTACACAGTGACAGACCTGTACCCACCAGTACTGTACCCCAGTGTTATACAGTGACAGACCTGTCCCCACCAGTACTGTACCCCAGTGTTATACAGTGACAGACCTGTCCCCAGCAGTACTGTACCCCAGTGTTATAGTGACAGACCTGTACCCACCAGTACTGCACCCCAGTGTTATACAGTGACAGACCTGTACCCACCAGTACTGTACCCGTGTTATACAGTGACAGACCACTACCCACCAGTACTGTACCCGTGTTATACAGTGACAGACCTGTCCCCACCAGTACTGTACCCCAGTGTTAGTGACAGACCTGTACCCACCAGTACTGTACCCCAGTGTTATACAATGACAGACCTGTCCCCACCAGTACTGTACCCCAGTGTTATACACTGACAGACCTGTACCCACCAGTACTGTACCCCAGTGTTATACAGTGACAGACCTGTCCCCACCAGTATTGTACCCCAGTGTTATACAATGACAGACCTGTCCCCACCAGTACTGTACCCCAGTGTTATACAGTGACAGACCTGTACCCACCAGTACTGTACCCCAGTGTTATACAATGACAGACCTGTCCCCACCAGTACTGTACCCCAGTGTTATACACTGACAGACCTGTACCCACCAGTACTGTACCCCAGTGTTAGTGACAGACCTGTACCCACCAGTACTGTACCCCAGTGTTATACAGTGACAGACCTGTACCCACCAGTACTGTACCCCAGTGTTATACAGTGACAGACCTGTACCCACCAGTACTGTACCCCAGTGTTATACAATGACAGACCTGTACCCACCAGTACTGTACCCCAGTGTTATACAGTGACAGACCTGTACCCACCAGTACTGTACCCCAGTGTTATACAGTGACAGACCTGTACCCACCAGTACTGTACCCCAGTGTTATACAGTGACAGCCCTGTACCCACCAGTACTGTACCCCAGTGTTATACAGTGACAGACCTGTCCCCACCAGTACTGTACCCCAGTGTTATACAGTGACAGACCTGTACCCACCAGTACTGTACCCCAGTGTTATACAGTGACAGACCTGTACCCACCAGTACTGTACCCCAGTGTTATACAGTGACAGACCTGTACCCACCAATACTGTACCCCAGTGTTATACAGTGACAGACCTGTACCCACCAGTACTGTACCGCAGTGTTATACAGTGACAGACCTGTACCCACCAGTACTGTACCCCAGTGTTATACAGTGACAAACCTGTACCCACCAGTACTGTACCCCACTGTTATACAGTGACAGACCTGTCCCCACCAGTACTGTACCCCAGTGTTATACAATGACAGACCTGTCCCCACCAGTACTGTACCCCAGTGTTATACACTGACAGACCTGTACCCACCAGTACTGTACCCCAGTGTTATACAGTGACAGACCTGTCCCCACCAGTACTGTACCCCAGTGTTATACAGTGACAGACCTGTACCCACCAGTACTGTACCCCAGTGTTATAGTGACAGACCTGTACCCACCAGTACTGTACCCCAGTGTTATACAGTGACAGACCTGTACCCACCAGTACTGTACCCCAGTGTTATACAGTGACAGACCTGTACCCACCAGTACTGTACCCTAGTGTTCTACAGTGACAGACCTGTCCCCACCAGTACTGTACCCCAGTGTTAGTGACAGACCTGTACCCACCAGTACTGTACCCCAGTGTTATACAGTGACAGACCTGTACCCACCAGTACTGTACCCCAGTGTTATACAGTGACAGACCTGTCCCCACCAGTACTGTACCCCAGTATTATACAGTGACAGACCTGTCCCCACCAGTACTGTACCCCAGTGTTATACAGTGACAGACCTGTCCCCACCAGTACTGTACCCCAGTGTTATACAGTGACTGTCCTGTACCCAGCAGTACTGTACCCCAGTGTTATACAGTGACAGACCTGTACCCACCAGTACTGTACCCAGTGTTATACAGTGACAGACCTGTACCTAGCAGTACTGTACCCCAGTCTTATACAGTGACAGACCTGTACCCACAAGTACTGTACCCCAGTGTTATACAGTGACAGACCTGTACCCACCAGTACTGTACCCGTGTTATACAGTGACAGACCACGACCCACCAGTACTGTACCCCAGTGTTAGTTAGTCCTGTCCCCACCAGTACTGTACCCCAGTGTTAGTGACAGACCTGTACCCACCAGTACTGTACCCCAGTGTTATACAGTGACAGACCGGTACCCACCAGTTCTGTACCCCAGAGTTATACAGTGACAGACCTGTCCCCACCAGTACTGTACCCCAGTGTTATACAGTGACTGACCTGTACCCACCAGTACTGTACCCGTGTTATACAGTGACAGACCTGTACCCACCAGTACTGTACCCGTGTTATACAGTGACAGACCTGTCCCCACCAGTACTGTACCCCAGTGTTACAGTGACAGACCTGTACCCAGCAGTACTGTACCCCAGTGTTATACAGTGACAGACCTCTACCCACCAGTACTGTACCCGTGTTATACAGTGACAGACCTCTACCCACCAATACTGTACCCCAGTGTTAGTTACAGTCCTGTACCCACCAGTACTGTACCCCAGTGTTCTACAGTGACAGACCTGTACCCACCACTACTGTACCCCAGTGTTATACAGTGACAGACCTGTACCCACCAGTACTGTACCCCAGTGTTATACAGTGACAGACCTGTACCCACCAGTCCTGTACCCCAGTGTTATACAGTGACAGACCTGTACCCACCAGCACTGTACCCCAGTGTTATACAGTGACAGACCTGTACCCACCAGTCCTGTACCCCAGTGTTATACAGTGACAGACCTGTCCCCGCCAGTACTGTACCCCAGTGTTATCCAGTGACAGACCTGTACCCACCAGTACTGTACCCCAGTGTTATACAGTGACAGACCTGTCCCCACCAGTAATGTACCCCAGTGTTCGTGACAGACCTGTACCCACCAGTACTGTACCCGTGTTATACAGTGACAGACCTGTACCCACCAGTACTGCACCCCAGTGTTATGCAGTGAGACCTGTACCCACCAGAACTGTACCCCAGTGTTACAGTGACAGACCTGTCCCCACCAGTACTGTACCCCAGTATTATGCAGTGACAGACCTGTCCCCACCAGTACTGTACCCCAGTGTTATACAGTGACTGACCTGTACCCACCAGTACTGTACCCCAGTGTTATACAGTGACAGACCTGTACCCACCAGTACTCTACCCCAGTGTTACACAGTGACAGACCTGTACCCAGCAGTACTGTACCCCAGTGTTATACAGTGACAGACCTGTACCCAGCAGTACTGTACCCCAGTCTTATACAGTGACAGACCTGTACCCAGCAGTACTGTACCCCAGTGTTATACAGTGACAGACCTGTACCCACCAGTACTCTACCCCAGTGTTACACAGTGACAGACCTGTACCCAGCAGTACTGTACCCCAGTGTTATACAGTGACAGACCTGTACCCAGCAGTACTGTACCCCAGTCTTATACAGTGACAGACCTGTACCCAGCAGTACTGTACCCCAGTGTTATACAGTGACAGACCTGTACCCACCAGCACTGTACCCCAGTGTTACACAGTGACAGACCTGTACCCACCAGTCCTGTACCCCAGTGTTATACAGTGACAGACCTGTACCCACCAGTCCTGTACCCCAGTGTTATACAGTAACAGACCTGTCCCCACCAGCACTGTACCCCAGTGTTATAGTGACAGACCTGTACCCACCAGTACTGTACCCCAGTTTTATACACTGACAGACCTGTACCCACCAGTACTGTACCCCAGTGTTATAGTGACAGACCTGTCCCCACCAGTAATGTACCCCAGTGTTAGTGACAGACCTGTACCCACCAGTACTGTACCCCAGTGTTATACAGTGACAAACCTGTACCCACCTGTACTGTACCCGTGTTATACAGTGACAGACCTGCCCCCACCAGTACTGTACCCCAGTGTTATACAGTGATAGACCTGTACCCACCAGTACTGTACCCCAGTGTTATACAGTGACAGACCTGTCCCCACCAGTACTGTACCCCAGTGTTATACAGTGACAGACCTGTACCCACCAGTACTGTACCCCAGTGTTATACAGTGACAGACGTGTACCCAGCAGTACTGTACCCCAGTGTTATACAGTGACAGACCTGTACCCACCAGTACTGCACCCCAGTGTTATACAGTGACAGACCTGTACCCACCAGTCCTGTACCCCAGTGTTATACAGTGACAGACCTGTACCCACCAGTACTGTACCCCAGTGTTATACAGTGACAGACCTGCACCCAAAAGTACTGTACCCCAGTGTTCGACAGTGACAGACCTGTACCCACCAGTACTGTACCCCAGTGTTATACAGTGACAGACCTGTACCCACCAGTCCTGTACGCAAGTTAGTGACAGACTTGTACCCACCAGTACTGTACCCCCCTGTTATACAGTGACAGACCTGTAGCCCCCTGTTATACAGTGACAGACCTGTACCCAACAGTACTGTACCCCAGTGTTATACAGTGACTGACCTGTACCCACCAGTACTGTACCCGTGTTATACAGTGACAGACCTCTACCCACCAGTACTGTACCCCAGTGTTAGTTACAGTCCTGTACCCACCAGTACTGTACCCCAGTGTTCTAGAGTGACAGACCTGTACCCACCACTACTGTACCCCAGTGTTATACAATAACAGACCTGTCCCCACCAGTACTGTACCCCAGTGTTATACAGTGACAGACCTGTACCCACCAGCACTGTACGCCAGTGTTATACAGTGACAGCCCTGTACCCACCAGCACTGTACCCCAGTGTTATACAGTGACAGACCTGTCCCCACCAGTAATGTACCCCAGTGTTAGTGACAGACCTGTACCCACCAGTACTGTACCCCAGTGTTATACAGTGACAAACCTGTACCCACCAGTGCTGTACCCGTGTTATACAGTGACAGACCTGTCCCCACCAGTACTGTACCCCAGTGTTATACAGTGACAGACCTGTCCCCACCAGCACTGTACCCCAGTGTTATACCGTGACAGACCTGTACCCACCAGTACTGTACCCCAGTGTTAGTGACAGACCTGTACCCACCAGTACTGTACCCCAGTGTTATACAGTGACAGACCTGTACCCAGCAGTACTGTACCCCAGTCTTATACAGTGACAGACCTGTACCCAGCAGTACTGTACCCCAGTGTTATACAGTGACAGACCTGTACCCACCAGCACTGTACCCCAGTGTTACACAGTGACAGACCTGTACCCACCAGTCCTGTACCCCAGTGTTATACAGTGACAGACCTGTACCCACCAGTCCTGTACCCCAGTGTTATACAGTAACAGACCTGTCCCCACCAGCACTGTACCCCAGTGTTATAGTGACAGACCTGTACCCACCAGTACTGTACCCCAGTTTTATACACTGACAGACCTGTACCCACCAGTACTGTACCCCAGTGTTATAGTGACAGACCTGTCCCCACCAGTAATGTACCCCAGTGTTAGTGACAGACCTGTACCCACCAGTACTGTACCCCAGTGTTATACAGTGACAAACCTGTACCCACCTGTACTGTACCCGTGTTATACAGTGACAGACCTGCCCCCACCAGTACTGTACCCCAGTGTTATACAGTGATAGACCTGTACCCACCAGTACTGTACCCCAGTGTTATACAGTGACAGACCTGTCCCCACCAGTACTGTACCCCAGTGTTATACAGTGACAGACCTGTACCCACCAGTACTGTACCCCAGTGTTATACAGTGACAGATGTGTACCCACCAGTACTGTACCCCAGTGTTATACAGTGACAGACCTGTACCCACCAGTACTGCACCCCAGTGTTATACAGTGACAGACCTGTACCCACCAGTCCTGTACCCCAGTGTTATACAGTGACAGACCTGTACCCACCAGTACTGTACCCCAGTGTTATACAGTGACAGACCTGCACCCAAAAGTACTGTACCCCAGTGTTAGACAGTGACAGACCTGTACCCACCAGTACTGTACCCCAGTGTTATACAGTGACAGACCTGTACCCACCAGTCCTGTACGCCAGTTAGTGACAGACTTGTACCCACCAGTACTGTACCCCAGTGTTATACAGTGACTGACCTGTACCCAGCAGTACTGTACCCCAGTGTTATAGTGACAGACATGTCCCGAGCAGTACTGTACCCCAGTGTTACACAGTGACAGACCTGTACCCAGCAGTACTGTACCCCAGTGTTATACAGTGACAGACCTGTCCCCACCAGTACTGTACCCCAGTGTTATACAGTGACAGACCGGTCCCCACCAGTACAGTACCCCAGTGTTATACAGTGGCAGACCTGTACCCACCAGTACTGGACCCCAGTGTTAGTGACAGACCTGTACCCACCTGTACTGTACCCCAGTGTTATCCAGTGACAGACCTGTCCCCACCAGTACTGTACCCCAGTGTTATACAGTGACAGACCTGTACCCACCAGTACTGTAGCCAGTGTTATACAGTGACAGACCTGTACCCACCAGTACTGTACCCCAGTGTTATACAGTGACAGACCTGTACCACCAGTACTGTACCCCAGTGTTATACAGTGACAGACCTGTACCCACCAGCACTGTACCCCAGTGTTATACAGTGACAGACCTGTACCCACCAATACTGTACCCCAGTGTTATACAGTGACAGACCTGTCCCCACCAGTACTGTACCCCAGTGTTATAGTGACAGACCTGTACCCACCAGTACTGTACCCCAGTGTTATACAGTGACAGACCTGTACCCACCAGTACTGTACCCCAGTGTTATACCGTGACAGACCTGTACCCACCAGTACTGTACCCCAGTGTTATACAGTGACAGACCAGTACCCACCAGTACTGTACCCCAGTGTTATACAGTGATAGACCTTTCCCACCTGTACTGTACCCCAGTGTTATACAGTGACAGACCTGTACCCACCAGTACTGTACCCCAGTGTTATACAGTGACAGACCTGTACCCACCAGTACTGTACCCCAGTGTTATACAGTGACAGACCTGTACCCCAGTGTTATGCAGTGACAGACCTGTGCCTACCAGTACTGTACCCCAGTGTTATGCAGTGACAGACCTGTGCCCACCAGTACTGGACCCCAGTGTTATACAGTGACAGACCTGTACCCATTAGTACTGTACCCCAGTGTTATACAGTGACAGACCTGTACCCACCAGTACTGTACCCCAGTGTTATGCAGGGACAGACCTGTACCCACCAGTACTGTACCCCGTGTTATACAGTGACAGACCTGTATCCACCAGTACTGTACCCCAGTGTTATACAGTGACAGACCTGTACCCACCAGCACTGTACCCCGTGTTATACAGTGACAGACCTGTACCCACCAGTACTGTACCCCAGTGTGATAGTGACAGACCTGTACCCACCAGTACTGTACCCCAGTGTTATACAGTGACAGACCTTTCCCACCTGTACTGTACCCCAGTGTTATACAGTGACAGACCTGTACCCACCAGCACTGTACCCCGTGTTATACAGTGACAGACCTGTATCCACCAGTACTGTACCCCAGTGTTATACAATGACAGACCTGTACCCACCAGCACTGTACCCCGTGTTATACAGTGACAGACCTGTACCCACCAGTACTGTACCCTAGTGTGATAGTGACAGACCTGTACCCACCAGTACTGTACCCCAGTGTTATACAGTGACAGACCTTTCCCACCTGTACTGTACCCCAGTGTTATACAGTGACAGACCTGTACCCACCAGTACTGTACCCCAGTGTTATACCATGACAGACCTGTACCCACCAGTACTGTACCCCAGTGTTCTGCAGTGACAGACCTGTACCCCAGTGTTATGCAGTGACAGACCTGTGCCTACCAGTACTGTACCCCAGTGTTATGCAGTGACAGACCTGTGCCCACCAGTACTGGACCCCAGTGTTATACAGTGACAGACCTGTACCCATTAGTACTGTACCCCAGTGTTATACAGTGACAGACCTGTACCCCAGTGTTATACAGTGACAGACCTGTACGCACCAGTACTGTACCCCGTGTTATACAGTGACAGACCTGTCCCTCCAGTACTGTACCCCAGTGTTATACAGTGACAGACCTGTACCCACCAGTACTGTACCCCAGTGTTATACAGCGACAGACCTGTACCCACCAGTACTGTACCCCAGTGTTATACAGTGACAGACCTTTCCCTACCAGTACTGTACCCCAGTGTTATACAGTGACAGACCTGTACCCACCAGTACTGTACCCCAGTGTTATACAGTGACAGACCTTTCCCTACCAGTACTGTACCCCAGTGTTATACAGTGACAGACCTGTACCCACCAGTACTGTACCCCAGTGTTATACAGTGACAGACCTGTACCCACCAGTACTGTACCCCAGTGTTAGTTACGGTCCTGTACCCACCAGTACTGTACCCCAGTGTTATACAGTGACAGACCTGTATCCACCAGTACTGTACCCCCATGTTAGTGACAGACCTGTACCCACCTGTACTGTACCCCAGTGTTATACAGTGACAGACCTGTACCACCAGTACTGTAGCCAGTGTTATACAGTGACAGACCTGTACCCACCAGTACTGTACCCCAGTGTTATACAGTGACAGACCTGTACCACCAGTACTGTACCCCAGTGTTATACAGTGACAGACCTGTACCCACCAGTACTGTACCCCAGTGTTATACCGTGACAGACCTGTACCCACCAGTACTGTACCCCAGTGTTATACAGTGACAGACCAGTACCCACCAGTACTGTACCCCAGTGTTATACAGTGACAGACCTGTACCCACCAGTACTGTACCCCAGTGTTATACAGTGACAGACCTGTACCCACCAGTACTGTACCCCAGTGTTATACAGTGACAGACCTGTACCCCAGTGTTATGCAGTGACAGACCTGTACCCATCAGTACTGTACCCCAGTGTTATGCAGTGACAGACCTGTGCCCACCAGTACTGGACCCCAGTGTTATACAGTGACAGACCTGTACCCATTAGTACTGTACCCCAGTGTTATACAGTGACAGACCTGTACCCACCAGTACTGTACCCCAGTGTTATACAGTGACAGACCTGTACCCACCAGTACTGTACCCCAGTGCTATACAGTGACAGACCTGTACCCACCAGTACTGTACCCCGTGTTATACAGTGACAGACCTGTATCCACCAGTACTGTACCCCAGTGTTATACAATGACAGACCTGTACCCACCAGCACTGTACCCCGTGTTATACAGTGACAGACCTGTACCGACCAGTACTGTACCCCAGTGTGATAGTGACAGACCTGTACCCACCAGTACTGTACCCCAGTGTTATACAGTGACAGACCTTTCCCACCTGTACTGTACCCCAGTGTTATACAGTGACAGACCTGTACCCACCAGTACTGTACCCCAGTGTTATACAGTGACAGACTTGTACCCACCAGTACTGTATCCCAGTGTTATACAGTGACAGACCTGTCCCCACCAGTACTGTACCCCAGTGTTAGACAGTGACAGACCTGTGCCTACCAGTACTGTACCCCAGTGTTATGCAGTGACAGACCTGTGCCCACCAGTACTGTACCCCAGTGTTATACAATGACAGACCTGTACCCACCAGCACTGTACCCCGTGTTATACAGTGACAGACCTGTACCGACCAGTACTGTACCCCAGTGTGATAGTGACAGACCTGTACCCACCAGTACTGTACCCCAGTGTTATACAGTGACAGACCTTTCCCACCTGTACTGTACCCCAGTGTTATACAGTGACAGACCTGTACCCACCAGTACTGTACCCCAGTGTTATACAGTGACAGACTTGTACCCACCAGTACTGTATCCCAGTGTTATACAGTGACAGACCTGTCCCCACCAGTACTGTACCCCAGTGTTAGACAGTGACAGACCTGTGCCTACCAGTACTGTACCCCAGTGTTATGCAGTGACAGACCTGTGCCCACCAGTACTGTACCCCAGTGTTATACAGTGACAGACCTGTTCCCATTAGTACTGTACCCCAGTGTTATACAGTGACAGACCTGTACCCACCAGTACTGTACCCCAGTGTTATTCAGGGACAGACCTGTACCCACCAGTACTGTACCCCGTGTTATACAGTGACAGACCTGTATCCACCAGTACTGTACCCCAGTGTTATACAATGACAGACCTGTACCCACCAGCACTGTACACCGTGTTATACAGTGACAGACCTGTACCCACCAGTACTGTACCCCAGTGTGATAGTGACAGACCTGTACCCACCAGTACTGTACCCCAGTGTTATACAGTGACCGACCTTTCCCACCTGTACTGTACCCCAGTGTTTTTCAGTGACAGACCTGTACCCACCAGTACTGTACCCCAGTGTTATGCAGTGACAGACCTCTGCCTACCAGTACTGGACCCCAGTGTTATACAGTGGCAGACCTGTACCCACCAGTACTGTACCCCAGTGTTATGCAGTGACAGACCTGTGCCCACCAGTACTGGACCCCAGTGTTATACAGTGGCAGACCTGTACCCACCAGTACTGTACCCCGTGTTATACAGTGACAGACCTGTACCCACCAGTACTGTACCCCAGTGTTATACAATGACAGACCTGTACCCACCAGCACTGTACCCCGTGTTATACAGTGACAGACCTGTACCCACCAGTACTGTACCCCAGTGTGATAGTGACAGACCTGTACTCACCAGTACTGTACCCCAGTGTTATACAGTGACAGACCTGTACCCACCAGTACTGTACCCCAGTGTTATACAGTGACAGACCTGTACCCACCTGTACTGTACCCCAGTGTTATACAGTGACAGACCTGTACCCACCAGTACTGTACCCCAGTGTTATACAGTGACAGACCTGTACCCACCTGTACTGTACCCCAGTGTTATACAGTGACAGACCTGTACCCACCAGTACTGTCCCCCAGTGTTATACCGTGACAGACCTGTACCCACCAGTACTGTACCCCAGTGTTATACAGTGACAGACCTGTACCCACCAGTACTGTACCCCAGTGTTATACAGTGACAGACCTGTACCCACCTGTACTGTACCCCAGTGTTATACAGTGACAGACCTGTACCCACCAGTACTGTCCCCCAGTGTTATACCGTGACAGACCTGTACCCACCTGTACTGTACCCCAGTGTTATACAGTGACAGACCTGTACCCACCAGTACTGTACCCCAGTGTTATACAGTGACAGACCTGTACCCACCTGTACTGTACCCCAGTGTTATACAGTGACAGACCTGTACCCACCAGTACTGTCCCCCAGTGTTATACAGTGACAGACCTGTACCCACCTGTACTGTACCCCAGTGTTATACAGTGACAGACCTTTCCCACCTGTACTGTACCCCAGTGTTATACAGTGACAGACCTGTACCCACCAGTACTGCACCCCAGTGTTATACAGTGACAGACCTGTACCCACCAGTACTGTACCCCAGTGTTATACAGTGACAGACCTGTACCCCAGTGTTATGCAGTGACAGACCTGTGCCCACCAGTACTGTACCCCAGTGTTATACAGTGACAGACCTGTCCCCACCAGTACTGTACCCCAGTGTTATACAGTGACAGACCTGTCCCCACCAGTACTGTACCCCAGTGTTATACAGTGACAGACCTGTCCCCACCAGTACTGTACCCCAGTGTTATACAGTGACAGACCTGTACCCACCAGCACAGTACCCCAGTGTTATACAGTGACAGACCTGTACGCACCAGTACTGTACCCCGTGTTATACAGTGACAGACCTGTCCCTCCAGTACTGTACCCCAGTGTTATACAGTGACAGACCTGTACCCACCAGTACTGTACCCCAGTGTTATACAGCGACAGACCTGTACCCACCAGTACTGTACCCCAGTGTTATACAGTGACAGACCTTTCCCTACCAGTACTGTACCCCAGTGTTATACAGTGACAGACCTGTACCCACCAGTACTGTACCCCAGTGTTATACAGTGACAGACCTTTCCCTACCAGTACTGTACCCCAGTGTTATACAGTGACAGACCTGTACCCACCAGTACTGTACCCCAGTGTTATACAGTGACAGACCTGTACCCACCAGTACTGTACCCCAGTGTTAGTTACGGTCCTGTACCCACCAGTACTGTACCCCAGTGTTATACAGTGACAGACCTGTATCCACCAGTACTGTACCCCCATGTTAGTGACAGACCTGTACCCACCTGTACTGTACCCCAGTGTTATACAGTGACAGACCTGTACCACCAGTACTGTAGCCAGTGTTATACAGTGACAGACCTGTACCCACCAGTACTGTACCCCAGTGTTATACAGTGACAGACCTGTACCACCAGTACTGTACCCCAGTGTTATACAGTGACAGACCTGTACCCACCAGTACTGTACCCCAGTGTTATACCGTGACAGACCTGTACCCACCAGTACTGTACCCCAGTGTTATACAGTGACAGACCAGTACCCACCAGTACTGTACCCCAGTGTTATACAGTGACAGACCTGTACCCACCAGTACTGTACCCCAGTGTTATACAGTGACAGACCTGTACCCACCAGTACTGTACCCCAGTGTTATACAGTGACAGACCTGTACCCATTAGTACTGTACCCCAGTGTTATACAGTGACAGACCTGTACCCACCAGTACTGTACCCCAGTGTTATACAATGACAGACCTGTACCCACCAGCACTGTACCCCGTGTTATACAGTGACAGACCTGTACCCACCAGTACTGTACCCCAGTGTGATAGTGACAGACCTGTACTCACCAGTACTGTACCCCAGTGTTATACAGTGACAGACCTGTACCCACCAGTACTGTACCCCAGTGTTATACCGTGACAGACCTGTACCCACCAGTACTGTACCCCAGTGTTATACAGTGACAGACCTGTACCCACCTGTACTGTACCCCAGTGTTATACAGTGACAGACCTGTACCCACCAGTACTGTACCCCAGTGTTATACAGTGACAGACTTGTACCCACCAGTACTGTATCCCAGTGTTATACAGTGACAGACCTGTCCCCACCAGTACTGTACCCCAGTGTTAGACAGTGACAGACCTGTGCCTACCAGTACTGTACCCCAGTGTTATGCAGTGACAGACCTGTGCCCACCAGTACTGTACCCCAGTGTTATACAGTGACAGACCTGTACCCATTAGTACTGTACCCCAGTGTTATACAGTGACAGACCTGTACCCACCAGTACTGTACCCCAGTGTTATACAGGGACAGACCTGTACCCACCAGTACTGTACCCCGTGTTATACAGTGACAGACCTGTACCCACCAGTACTGTACCCCAGTGTGATAGTGACAGACCTGTACCCACCAGTACTGTACCCCAGTGTTATACAGTGACAGACCTGTACCCCAGTGTTATGCAGTGACAGACCTGTGCCCACCAGTACTGTACCCCAGTGTTATACAGTGACAGACCTGTCCCCACCAGTACTGTACCCCAGTGTTATACAGTGACAGACCTGTCCCCACCAGTACTGTACCCCAGTGTTATACAGTGACAGACCTGTCCCCACCAGTACTGTACCCCAGTGTTATACAGTGACAGACCTGTACCCACCAGTACAGTACCCCAGTGTTATACAGTGACAGACCTGTACGCACCAGTACTGTACCCCGTGTTATACAGTGACAGACCTGTCCCTCCAGTACTGTACCCCAGTGTTATACAGTGACAGACCTGTACCCACCAGTACTGTACCCCAGTGTTATACAGCGACAGACCTGTACCCACCAGTACTGTACCCCAGTGTTATACAGTGACAGACCTTTCCCTACCAGTACTGTACCCCAGTGTTATACAGTGACAGACCTGTACCCACCAGTACTGTACCCCAGTGTTATACAGTGACAGACCTTTCCCTACCAGTACTGTACCCCAGTGTTATACAGTGACAGACCTGTACCCACCAGTACTGTACCCCAGTGTTATACAGTGACAGACCTGTACCCACCAGTACTGTACCCCAGTGTTAGTTACGGTCCTGTACCCACCAGTACTGTACCCCAGTGTTATACAGTGACAGACCTGTATCCACCAGTACTGTACCCCCATGTTAGTGACAGAACTGTACCCACCTGTACTGTACCCCAGTGTTATACAGTGACAGACCTGTACCACCAGTACTGTAGCCAGTGTTATACAGTGACAGACCTGTACCCACCAGTACTGTACCCCAGTGTTATACAGTGACAGACCTGTACCACCAGTACTGTACCCCAGTGTTATACAGTGACAGACCTGTACCCACCAGTACTGTAACCCAGTGTTATACCGTGACAGACCTGTACCCACCAGTACTGTACCCCAGTGTTATACAGTGACAGACCAGTACCCACCAGTACTGTACCCCAGTGTTATACAGTGACAGACCTGTACCCACCAGTACTGTACCCCAGTGTTATACAGTGACAGACCTGTACCCACCAGTACTGTACCCCAGTGTTATACAGTGACAGACCTGTACCCATTAGTACTGTACCCCAGTGTTATACAGTGACAGACCTGTACCCACCAGTACTGTACCCCAGTGTTATACAGGGACAGACCTGTACCCACCAGTACTGTACCCCGTGTTATACAGTGACAGACCTGTATCCACCAGTACTGTACCCCAGTGTTATACAATGACAGACCTGTACCCACCAGCACTGTACCCCGTGTTATACAGTGACAGACCTGTACCCACCAGTACTGTACCCCAGTGTTATACAATGACAGACCTGTACCCACCAGCACTGTACCCCGTGTTATACAGTGACAGACCTGTACCCACCAGTACTGTACCCCAGTGTGATAGTGACAGACCTGTACTCACCAGTACTGTACCCCAGTGTTATACAGTGACAGACCTGTACCCACCAGTACTGTACCCCAGTGTTATACCGTGACAGACCTGTACCCACCAGCACTGTACCCCAGTGTTATACAGTGACAGACCTGTACCCACCTGTACTGTACCCCAGTGTTATACAGTGACAGACCTGTACCCACCAGTACTGTACCCCAGTGTTATACAGTGACAGACTTGTACCCACCAGTACTGTATCCCAGTGTTATACAGTGACAGACCTGTCCCCACCAGTACTGTACCCCAGTGTTAGACAGTGACAGACCTGTGCCTACCAGTACTGTACCCCAGTGTTATGCAGTGACAGACCTGTGCCCACCAGTACTGTACCCCAGTGTTATACAGTGACAGACCTGTACCCATTAGTACTGTACCCCAGTGTTATACAGTGACAGACCTGTACCCACCAGTACTGTACCCCAGTGTTATACAGGGACAGACCTGTACCCACCAGTACTGTACCCCGTGTTATACAGTGACAGACCTGTATCCACCAGTACTGTACCCCAGTGTTATACAATGACAGACCTGTACCCACCAGCACTGTACCCCGTGTTATACAGTGACAGACCTGTACCCACCAGTACTGTACCCCAGTGTGATAGTGACAGACCTGTACCCACCAGTACTGTACCCCAGTGTTATACAGTGACCGACCTTTCCCACCTGTACTGTACCCCAGTGTTTTTCAGTGACAGACCTGTACCCACCAGTACTGTACCCCAGTGTTATGCAGTGACAGACCTCTGCCTACCAGTACTGGACCCCAGTGTTATACAGTGGCAGACCTGTACCCACCAGTACTGTACCCCAGTGTTATGCAGTGACAGACCTGTGCCCACCAGTACTGGACCCCAGTGTTATACAGTGGCAGACCTGTACCCACCAGTACTGTACCCCAGTGTTATACAGCGACAGACCTGTCCCCACCAGTACTGTACCCCAGTGTTATACAGCGACAGACCTGTCCCCACCAGTACTGTACCCCAGTGTTATACAGGGACAGACCTGTACCCACCAGTACTGTTCCCCGTGTTATACAGTGACAGACCTGTACCCACCAGTACTGTACCCCAGTGTTATACAATGACAGACCTGTACCCACCAGCACTGTACCCCGTGTTATACAGTGACAGACCTGTACCCACCAGTACTGTACCCCAGTGTGATAGTGACAGACCTGTACTCACCAGTACTGTACCCCAGTGTTATACAGTGACAGACCTGTACCCACCAGTACTGTACCCCAGTGTTATACCGTGACAGACCTGTACCCACCAGTACTGTACCCCAGTGTTATACAGTGACAGACCTGTACCCACCTGTACTGTACCCCAGTGTTATACAGTGACAGACCTGTACCCACCAGTACTGTACCCCAGTGTTATACAGTGACAGACCTGTACCCACCTGTACTGTACCCCAGTGTTATACAGTGACAGACCTGTACCCACCAGTACTGTCCCCCAGTGTTATACCGTGACAGACCTGTACCCACCAGTACTGTACCCCAGTGTTATACAGTGACAGACCTGTACCCACCTGTACTGTACCCCAGTGTTATACAGTGACAGACCTTTCCCACCTGTACTGTACCCCAGTGTTATACAGTGACAGACCTGTACCCACCAGTACTGTACCCCAGTGTTATACAGTGACAGACCTGTACCCACCAGTACTGTACCCCAGTGTTATACAGTGACAGACCTGTACCCCAGTGTTATGCAGTGACAGACCTGTGCCCACCAGTACTGTACCCCAGTGTTATAGTGACAGACCTGTCCCCACCAGTACTGTACCCCAGTGTTATACAGTGACAGACCTGTCCCCACCAGTACTGTACCCCAGTGTTATACAGTGACAGACCTGTCCCCACCAGTACTGTACCCCAGTGTTATACAGTGACAGACCTGTACCCACCAGTACAGTACCCCAGTGTTATACAGTGACAGACCTGTACGCACCAGTACTGTACCCCGTGTTATACAGTGACAGACCTGTCCCTCCAGTACTGTACCCCAGTGTTATACAGTGACAGACCTGTACCCACCAGTACTGTACCCCAGTGTTATACAGCGACAGACCTGTACCCACCAGTACTGTACCCCAGTGTTATACAGTGACAGACCTTTCCCTACCAGTACTGTACCCCAGTGTTATACAGTGACAGACCTGTACCCACCAGTACTGTACCCCAGTGTTATACAGTGACAGACCTTTCCCTACCAGTACTGTACCCCAGTGTTATACAGTGACAGACCTGTACCCACCAGTACTGTACCCCAGTGTTATACAATGACAGACCTGTACCCACCAGCACTGTACCCCGTGTTATACAGTGACAGACCTGTACCCACCAGTACTGTACCCCAGTGTGATAGTGACAGACCTGTACCCACCAGTACTGTACCCCAGTGTTATACAGTGACAGACCTTTCCCACCTGTACTGTACCCCAGTGTTATGCAGTGACAGACCTGTGCCCACCAGTACTGGACCCCAGTGTTATACAGTGGCAGACCTGTACCCACCAGTACTGTACCCCAGTGTTATACAGCGACAGACCTGTCCCCACCAGTACTGTACCCCAGTGTTATACAGCGACAGACCTGTCCCCACCAGTACTGTACCCCAGTGTTATACAGGGACAGACCTGTACCCACCAGTACTGTTCCCCGTGTTATACAGTGACAGACCTGTACCCACCAGTACTGTACCCCAGTGTTATACAATGACAGACCTGTACCCACCAGCACTGTACCCCGTGTTATACAGTGACAGACCTGTACCCACCAGTACTGTACCCCAGTGTGATAGTGACAGACCTGTACTCACCAGTACTGTACCCCAGTGTTATACAGTGACAGACCTGTACCCACCAGTACTGTACCCCAGTGTTATACCGTGACAGACCTGTACCCACCAGTACTGTACCCCAGTGTTATACAGTGACAGACCTGTACCCACCTGTACTGTACCCCAGTGTTATACAGTGACAGACCTGTACCCACCAGTACTGTACCCCAGTGTTATACAGTGACAGACCTGTACCCACCTGTACTGTACCCCAGTGTTATACAGTGACAGACCTGTACCCACCAGTACTGTCCCCCAGTGTTATACCGTGACAGACCTGTACCCACCAGTACTGTACCCCAGTGTTATACAGTGACAGACCTGTACCCACCTGTACTGTACCCCAGTGTTATACAGTGACAGACCTTTCCCACCTGTACTGTACCCCAGTGTTATACAGTGACAGACCTGTACCCACCAGTACTGTACCCCAGTGTTATACAGTGACAGACCTGTACCCACCAGTACTGTACCCCAGTGTTATACAGTGACAGACCTGTACCCCAGTGTTATGCAGTGACAGACCTGTGCCCACCAGTACTGTACCCCAGTGTTATAGTGACAGACCTGTCCCCACCAGTACTGTACCCCAGTGTTATACAGTGACAGACCTGTCCCCACCAGTACTGTACCCCAGTGTTATACAGTGACAGACCTGTCCCCACCAGTACTGTACCCCAGTGTTATACAGTGACAGACCTGTACCCACCAGTACAGTACCCCAGTGTTATACAGTGACAGACCTGTACGCACCAGTACTGTACCCCGTGTTATACAGTGACAGACCTGTCCCTCCAGTACTGTACCCCAGTGTTATACAGTGACAGACCTGTACCCACCAGTACTGTACCCCAGTGTTATACAGCGACAGACCTGTACCCACCAGTACTGTACCCCAGTGTTATACAGTGACAGACCTTTCCCTACCAGTACTGTACCCCAGTGTTATACAGTGACAGACCTGTACCCACCAGTACTGTACCCCAGTGTTATACAGTGACAGACCTTTCCCTACCAGTACTGTACCCCAGTGTTATACAGTGACAGACCTGTACCCACCAGTACTGTACCCCAGTGTTATACAATGACAGACCTGTACCCACCAGCACTGTACCCCGTGTTATACAGTGACAGACCTGTACCCACCAGTACTGTACCCCAGTGTGATAGTGACAGACCTGTACCCACCAGTACTGTACCCGTGTGTTATACAATGACAGACCTGTACCCACCAGCACTGTACCCCGTGTTATACAGTGACAGACCTTTCCCACCTGTACTGTACCCCAGTGTTATACAGTGACAGACCTGTACCCACCAGTACTGTACCCGTGTGTTATACAGTGACAGACCTGTACCCACCAGTACTGTACCCCAGTGTTCTGCAGTGAAAGACCTGTACCCCAGTGTTATGCAGTGACAGACCTGTGCCTACCAGTACTGGACCCCAGTGTTATACAGTGACAGACCTGTCCCCACCAGTACTGTACCCCAGTGTTATACAGGGACAGACCTGTACCCACCAGTACTGTACCCCGTGTTATACAGTGACAGACCTGTCCCTCCAGTACTGTACCCCAGTGTTATACAGTGACAGACCTGTACCCACCAGTACTGTACCCCAGTGTTATACACTGACAGACCTGTACCCACCAGTACTGTACCCCAGTGTTATACAGTAACAGACCTGTACCCACCAGTACTGTACCCCAGTGTTATACAGTGACAGACCTTTCCCTACCAGTACTGTACCCCAGTGTTATACAGTGACAGACCTGTACCCACCAGTACTGTACCCCAGTGTTATACAGTGACAGACCTGTACCCACCAGTACTGTACCCCAGTGTTATACAGTGACAGACCTGTACCCACCAGTACTGTACCCCAGTGTTATACAGTGACAGACCTGTATCCACCAGTACTGTACCCCCGTGTTAGTGACAGACCTGTACCCACCTGTACTGTACCCCAGTGTTATACAGTGACAGACCTGTACCACCAGTACTGTCGCCAGTGTTATACAGTGACAGACCTGTACCCACCAGTACTGTTCCCCAGTGTTATACAGTGACAGACCTGTCCCCACCAGCACTGTACCCCAGTGTTATACAGTGACAGACCTGTACCCATTAGTACTGTACCCCAGTGTTATACAGTGACAGACCTGTACCCACCAGTACTGTACCCCAGTTTTATACAGGGACAGACCTGTACCCACCAGTACTGTACCCCGTGTTATACAGTGACAGACCTGTATCCACCAGTACTGTACCCCAGTGTTATACAATGACAGACCTGTACCCACCAGCACTGTACCCCGTGTTATACAGTGACAGACCTGTACCCACCAGTACTGTACCCCAGTGTGATAGTGACAGACCTGTACCCACCAGTACTGTACCCCAGTGTTATACAGTGACAGACCTGTACCCCAGTGTTATGCAGTGACAGACCTGTGCCCACCAGTACTGGACCCCAGTGTTATACAGTGGCAGACCTGTACCCACCAGTACTGTACCCCAGTGTTATACAGCGACAGACCTGTCCCCACCAGTACTGTACCCCAGTGTTATACAGTGACAGACCTGTACCCATTAGTACTGTACCCCAGTGTTATACAGGGACAGACCTGTACCCACCAGTACTGTTCCCCGTGTTATACAGTGACAGACCTGTACCCACCAGTACTGTACTCCAGTGTTATACAATGACAGACCTGTACCCACCAGCACTGTACCCCGTGTTATACAGTGACAGACCTGTACCCACCAGTACTGTACCCCAGTGTGATAGTGACAGACCTGTACCCACCAGTACTGTACCCCAGTGTTATACAGTGACAGACCTGTACCCACCAGTACTGTACCCCAGTGTTATACAGTGACAGACCTGTACCCACCAGTACTGTACCCCAGTGTTATACAGTGACAGACCTGTACCCACCAGTACTGTACCCGTGTTATACAGTGACAGACCTGTACCCACCAGTACTGTACCCCAGTTTTATACAGTGACAGACCTGTACCCACCAGTACTGTACCCCAGTGTTATACAGTGACAGACCTGTCCCCACCAGTACTGTACCCCAGTGTTATACAATGACAGACCTGTACCCACCAGCACTGTACCCCGTGTTATACAGTGACAGACCTGTACCCACCAGTACTGTACCCCAGTGTGATAGTGACAGACCTGTACCCACCAGCACTGTACCCCAGTGTTATACAGTGACAGACCTGTCCCCACCAGTACTGTACCCCAGTGTTATACAGTGACAGACCTGTCCCCACCAGTACTGTACCCCAGTGTTATACAGTGACAGACCTGTATCAAATCAAATCAAATCAACTTTTATTGTCATTGTTAGCGCACAAGTGCAGTACAACGAAATGTAGGCTTGCGGCTCCCGAGAGTGTACAATTTGGATTAGGGCACTTAAACATTTCAACATACATTTGTACATGTATTTTAGCATAAATATGACCATAATTAAGTGCATTGGCTGATGTACAGGCTTTAGTGTTTATTTGTGGAGTTCAGTAGGATGACAGCCCTGGGAAAGAAGCTGTTCCTAAATCTGGTCGTACGGGTGCGAATGCATCTGTAGCGTCTTCCAGATGGTAGGAGGGCGAACAGACTGTGGCTGGGGTGGGTAGGGTCTTTGATGATGGACCGTGCCCTCCGTAGGCAGCGTTTCTGATATATATGTTCTATGGTCGGTAGCCGGGTGCCGGTAATGCGTTGGGCAGTTTTGACTACCCGCTGCAGGGCTTTCCGGTCATGGGAGCTACAGCTGCCGTACCATACCGTGATACAGTTTGTCAGGATGCTCTCTATAGTGCAGCGGTAGAAGTTAGAGAGGATCGGGGGTGACAGATTACATCCCTTCAGCCTCCTCAAGAAATATAGGCGCTGCTGGGCCTTCTTCACCAGAGAGGAGGTGTTGAGGGACCAGGAGAGGTCTTCCGTAATGTGGGCTCCGAGGAACTTAAAGCTGGCCACCCTTTCCACCTCCGCCCCATTGATGTGGATGGGGGTGTGACTTCCGCCTTTGGACTTCCTGAAGTCCACGATTATTTCCTTTGTTTTCTTGGTGTTAAGGGCCAGATTGTTGTCGGCGCACCACTTCACGAGATGCTGGACCTCCTCCCTGTAGGCTGACTCATCGTTGTTGGTGATCTGGCCTACTACCGTGGTATCATCCGCAAACTTGATGATGGTGTTGGAACCATTAACAGCCACACAGTCGTGGGTGAAGAGGGAGTAGAGGAGGGGGCTCAGCACACATCCTTGTGGGGCCCCCGTGTTCAGGGTCGGGGGGGGGGAAGGTGTGGTTACCTAATTTGACAGACTGGGGTCTGTTTGTTAGGAAGTCCAGGGTCCAGTTGCAGAGGGAAGTGTTCAGGCCAAGAGTTTGGAGTTTGGTGGCCAGCTTGTTGGGGACGATAGTGTTGAATGCTGAGCTGTAGTCTATAAACAACATTCTGATGTAGGTCTCCTTACCATCTAGCTGATTCAGTGCCGAGTGTAGAGCAGTAGTGATTGCATCCTCCGTTGATCTGTTTGCCCGATAGGCAAACTGGTGTTGGTCAAGGGAGGCAGGAACACTGGCTTTGATGTGGGCTAAGACCAGTCTCTCGAAACACTTCATTATGATGGGTGTGAGTGCGACAGGTCGATAGTCGTTCAGACACGTCACAGCCGCTTGTTTAGGCACAGGAATGATGGTGGCGGTCTTGAAGCATGTAGGGACTACTGCCTGGGCCAATGACAGGTTGAAGATGGCGGTGAAGACATCAGCCAGCTGATCAGCACATTCCTTGAATACCCGTCCAGGGATGCTATCCGGTCCAGTAGCCTTATGTGTGTTCACTCCGCGTAGAACACCCCTTACGTTGGAGGTCGACAGAGTGAGCACCTGGTCTTCCGGGGGTGGCAAGGCTTTGGTAGCCGGCTCCTTGTTGTCCCTGTCGAAGCGAGCGTAGAAGTTGTTAAGCTCCTCCGGAAGGGAGGCGTCGCTGACCGGGGGACTGGTGTTTTTGCCCTTGTAGTCAGTGATGGCCTGGATGCCTTGCCACATGTACCCACCAATACTGTACCCCGTGTTATAGTGACAGACCTGTACCCACCAGTGCTGTACCCCAGTGTTACACAATGACAGACCTGTACCCACCAGTACTGTACCCCAGTGTTATACAGTGACAGACCTGTACCCACCAGTACTGTACCCCAGTGTTATACAGTGACAGACCTGTCCCCACCAGCACTGTACCCCAGTGTTATAGTGACAGACCTGTACCCACCAGTACTGTACCCCAGTGTTACACAATGACAGACCTGTACCCACCAGTACTGTACCCCAGTGTTATACAGTGACAGACCTGTACCCACCAGTACTGTACCCCAGTGTTATACAGTGACAGACCTGTACCCACCAGTACTGTACCCCAGTGTTATATAGTGACAGACCTGTCCCCACCAGTACTGTACCCCAGTGTTATACAGTGACAGACCTGTACCCACCAGTACTGTACCCGTGTTATAGTGACAGACCTGTCCCCACCAGTACTGTACCCCAGTCTTATACAGCGACAGACCTGCACCCCAGTGTTATACAGTGACAGACCTGTCCCCACCAGTACTGTACCCCAGTGTTATACAGTGACAGACCTGTACCCACCAGTACTGTACCCCAGTGTTATAGTGACAGACCTGTACCCACCAGTACTGTACCCCAGTGTTATACAGTGACAGACCTGTGCCCACCAGTACTGTACCCCAGTGTTATACAGTGACAGACCTGTACCCACCAGTACTGTACCCCAGTGTTATAGTGACAGACCTGTACCCACCAGTACTGTACCCCAGTCTTATACAATGACAGACCTGTCCCCACAAGTACTGTACCCCAGTGTTATACAGTGACAGACCTGTCCCCACAAGTACTGTACCCCAGTGTTATACAATGACAGACCTGTACCCACCAGTACTGTGCCCGAGTGTTATACAGTGACAGACCTGTACCCACCAGTACTGTACCCCAGTGTTATACAGTGACAGACCTGTCCCCACCAGTACTGTGCCCGAGTTTTATACAGTGACAGACCTGTACCCACCAGTACTGTACCCCAGTGTTATACAGCGACAGACCTGTCCCCACCAGTACTGTACCCGTGTTATACAGCGACAGACCTGTACCCACCAGTACTGTACCCCAGTGTTATACAGTGACAGACCTGTACCCACCAGTACTGTACCCCAGTGTTATACAATGACAGACCTGTACCCACCAGTACTGTACCCCAGTGTTATACAGAGACAGACCTGTCCCCACCAGTACTGTACCCCAGTGTTATACAGTGACAGACCTGTACCCACCAGTACTCTACCCCAGTGTTATAGTGACAGACCTGTCCCCACCAGTACTGTACCCCAGTGTTATACAATGACACCTGTACCCACCAGTACTGTACCCCAGTGTTATAGTGACAGACCTGTACCCACCAGTACTGTACCCCAGTGTTATACAGTGACAGACCTGTACCCACCAGTACTCTACCCCAGTGTTATAGTGACAGACCTGTCCCCACCAGTACTGTACCCCAGTGTTATACAATGACAGACCTGTACCCACCAGTACTGTACCCCAGTGTTATAGTGAGACCTGTACCCACCAGTACTGTACCCCAGTGTTATACAATGACAGACCTGTCCCCACCAGTACTGTACCCCAGTGTTATACAGTGACAGACCTGTACCCACCAGTACTGTACCCCAGTGTTATACAGTGACAGACCTGTACCCACCAGTACTGTACCCCAGTGTTATACAGTGACAGACCTGTACCCACCTGTACTATACCCCAGTGTTATACAGTGACAGACCTGTACCCACCAGTACTGTACCCTAGTGTTATACAGTGACAGACCTGTACCCACCTGTACTATACCCCAGTGTTATACAGTGACAGACCTGTACCCACCAGGACTGTACCCCGGTGTTATACAGTGACAGACCTGTCCCCACCACCACTGTACCCCAGTGTTATACAGTGACAGACCTGTCCCCACCACTACTGTACCCCAGTGTTATACAGTGACAGACCTGTCCCCACCACTACTGTACCCCAGTGTTATACAGTGACAGACCTGTACCCACCAGTACTGTACCCCAGTGTTATACAGTGACAGACCTGTACCCACCAGGACTGTACCCCAGTGTTATACAGTGACAGACCTGTACCCACCAGGTCTGTACCCCAGTGTTATACAGTGACAGACCTGTACCCACCAGTACTGTACCCCAGTATTATACAGTGACAGACCTGTCCCCACCAGTACTGTACCCCAGTATTATAGTGACAGACCTGTACCCACCAGTACTGTACCCCAGTATTATACAGTGACAGACCTGTCCCCACCAGTACTGTACCCCAGTGTTATACAGTGACAGACCTGTACCCACCAGTACTGTACCCCAGTGTTATACAGTGACAGACCTGTACCCACAAGTACTGTACCCCAGTGTTATACAGCGACAGACCTGTCCCCACCAGTACTGTACCCCAGTATTATACAGCGACAGACCTGTACCCCAGTGTTTTCCAGTGACAGACCTGTCCCCACCAGTACTGTACCCCAGTGTTATACAGTGACAGACCTGTACCCACCTGTACTATACCCCAGTGTTATACAGTGACAGACCTGTACCCACCAGTACTGTAACCGTCTTATACAATGACAGACCTGTACCCACCAGTACTGTACCCCAGTGTTATACAGTGACAGACCTGTACCCACCAGTACTGTACCCCAGTATTATACAGTGACAGACCTGTACCCACCAGTACTGTACCCCAGTGTTATACAGTGACAGACCTGTACCCACCAGTACTGTACCCGAGTGTTATACAGTGACAGACCTGTACCCACCAGTACTGTACCCCAGTGTTATACAGTGACAGACCTGTCCCCACCAGTACTGTACCCCAGTGTTATAGTGACAGACCTGTACCCACCAGTACTGTACCCCAGCGTTATACAGTGACAGACCTGTACACACCAGTACTGTACCCCAGTGTTATAGTGACAGACCTGTACCCACCAGTACTGTACCCCAGTGTTATACAGTGACAGACCTGTACCCACCAGTATTGTACCCCAGTGTTAGTGACAGACCTGTCCCCACCAGTACTGTACCCCTTTGTTATACCGTGACAGACCTGTACCCACCAGTACTGTACCCCAGAGTATTAAAGACAAGTGTGAGTTGATTGGGTGTGCAGTGTGAACATATCCCGTGTGTTTTGCAGGTATCCTCGTGGCTCACTTTCTGCAGAGCGTCACACCCAGCCTGGCACTGGGGGCAGAGCTCGTCTACCACCGCAGACCGGGTGAGGAGGGCGCAGTCATGTCTGTTGCCGGCAGGTATACAGGTATGTTCGTTCACTGTCCCGGGTACAGCGTGCGGGGCTGACGCGTGCCAATCAAAATTCCCCTCTAACTTAGAAGCCGGCTGCACTGCACCTGCGTGGCCGCGCAGCGCGAAGGGGACACTGCACAGGCGTGCAGGCACTCCAGTCTCCTGTCACAGGTATACAGGTACCAACGTCCCCGCTGAGTTGTGTGGCCAAGCAGCGGTCTGGAGCTCCCGCGCCGGCTGCTCACCGGCTTTTTTACGGGAGAGGCCGCGCACGAGCGGGAATTTCAATGGGCCGCGCGGCCCCTTAAAGGGACCGTGCACAAAGAAAAGAAATCCAAGCGGGAGCATTAAAGAGTGCGTCAGTCCGAGCCCCCCCCCCTCCAGGTGGACAGGGACCCTGTCTGTATCACACTGACGTAAATCGCCAGCTGTGATCGGAGGTTATTGTGGTCGGCACTGAGGTAGATGATCAGAGGCTCGTTCGGGCTGATTTGGGGGCGGGGGGGTGCGGGTTCCTGTGTTGAGATTCACCAGAATGATACCCGGGACTGAGGGTTAAACCACGAGGACAGGTTGGCCCAGACTCGGCTTGTATTCGCTTGAGTTTAGAAGATTAAGGGGTGATCTAATCGAGGTGTTTGAGATGATTAAAGGAGTCGATTGGGTAGAGAGAGAGAAACTATTTCCTCTGGTGGGGGGAGTCCAGAACAAGGGGGCAGAACCTTAAAATTAGAGCCAGGCCGTTCAGGGGTGATGTCAGGAAGCACTTCTTCACACAAAGGGTGGTGGAAATCTGGAACTCTTCCCCCTCCCTTAAAGCTGTTGAGGCTCGGGGGGGTCAATTGGTGCTTTCAAAACTGAGATTGATAGATTTTTGTTGGGTAAGGGTATTGAGGGATACGGAATCAAGGCGGGTAGATGGAGTTGAGGTCCCAGATCAGCCGTGATCTGATTGAAGGACGGACCAGGCTCGAGGGGCTGAACGGCCTTCCTCCTGTTGCTGCAATTCCTGGGTGTGGCCACCAGGTTGCGCTGTTGCACCGTGCCAAGTCACTGCTGAATGGAGACGGTTTCTGAGCCCATTTCGACTCCTGATTCAGCCTCGCACTCACTCCCTCCCTCCCCAAGTGGGCTGTCTTCCTGGATCGCGATCCTGCGAATTAACCCCTTCAGTCGGGAGCCGGAGTGGGTGGTGGGGTGGGTGGGGGGTTAGTGTGGGCACCAACTCAGGAGGAGCACCCCACCGCCTGCACCTCTTGTTGCGGAGTCGTTCTGCCCCCATGGGCTGTCTCGACAACAACCTGCATTGAAACAGCGCCTTTAACGTAGTAAAACGTCCCACGGCGCTTCACAGCAGAGTTAATCAAAAAACATTTGACATCGAGTCACATCAGGAGATATTAGGACAGGTGACTGAAAGCTGGGTCAAAGAGGTCGGTTTTAAGGAGCGTCTTAAAGGCGGAGAGAGCGAGGCGGAGAGGTTTAGGGAGGGAATTCCAGAGCTCGGGGCCCAGGCGGCTGAAGGCACGGCCGCCAATGGTGGAGCGATGGAAATCGGGGGATGCTCTCGCTCTCTCGCTCTCTGCCTCTCGCTCAGTCTCTGTCTCGCTTGGAGAGTTGTGGGGCTGGAGGAACAAGCACAGGGATGATGGGTGAACGGGACTCGGTGCGAGTTAGGACACGGGACAGCAGAGTTTTGAATGAGCTCAAGTTTACGCAGGGTGGAATGTAGGAGGCCAGCCAGGAGTGCATTGGAATAGTCAAGTCTGGCGGTAACAAAGGCTTGGATGAGGGTTTCAGCAGCGGATGAGCTGAGGCAAGGGCGGAGACAGAGATGGGAGTCTGCGGTCTTGGTGACGGAGAGGATTGTGTGTGTAACCGTGTGTGGTTGCCACTGGGTGGGATTATCACCATTGCAGGATCTGACCCTTCTCCACCCTTCTGTCTTCCTCCCCTGCAGGAAACAATTGGATCGGGACCCTGACCCTGAGCAAAGCTGGCGCGCACGCCACATACTACCACAAAGCCAGTGAGCAGGTAGGTGTCGCTCCACCAGAGCCAACAGTGCGATTAATAGGCCACCTCCTGCTCTCCTCTCGCTCTCGCTCTGTCTCTCTCGCTCGATTTCCCTCGCTCTGCCCCTCCCTCGCTCTTTGTCTCACAGTATCACCCTCATGCTCTCTCTCTCTCCCTCAGTTACAAGTCGGTGTGGAGCTTGAAGCCAGCCTCCGGATGCAGGACACCAGTGTGACTTTCGGCTACCAGCTGGACCTACCCAAAGCAAACCTCCTGTTCAAAGGTCGGTTCCTTTTAATAATTGTCTGTCTCCTGCCGCCCCCGAGGACTTCCACCGGCGCCATTCCTTGTGTTTCACCTTCAGGCTGTATCAGTGGGCTATGCCTCTGCAGGGGGCATCGCAGCAGGTTCTAATCCGCAACAGAAATCCCTGGTCGTGATCAGGAGTGGAAAACCCTCGGAGATTCTCCCCAGGTGCTGGACCCCAACTGGGATCAGCCTAGACCACTGGGTTCGGTTTGTGTGGGCCCTGGTGACTGCACTGACCCCTGTCTCTGAGGGGAGGGTGTTGGATTCCACTCATTGTGTCCAATTCTGGGCACCGCACCTCAGGAAGGATATCTTGCTCTCTCTCTCTGGAATCTGGAACTCACTGCCTGAAAGGGTGGTCGAGGCAGGAACCCTCACAACCTTTGTGCATTTGAGGCCCTGTCACCTATTGCATCGGTGATACTCCAAATCCCACCTTCATCAGCGGCCTCTGAACGAAACTGGTCACTTTTTGGGAATACGCATACAAAGGTGCGCAGCAGGCTGACTAACGAGAGTGGAGAAACTGGTGGCTATCCGGGCGAACCTACAACTTATTGAGCCAGATACAGAAGTGTCCACCACACAGCTAGACACTGACACAGAGGAGGAAATGGACACGTCAGAGCCAGAGTCCGAGAATCAGGAGGAGCAATGAGGAGCAGAAGACTCCTTAGAGCAGAGAAGGCTGAGGGGGGACCTGATTGAGGTGTACAAAATTATGAGGGGCATAGTTAGGGTAGATAGAAAGGAACTTTTCCCCTTAGTAGAGGGGTCAATAACCAGGGGGCATAGTTTCAAGGTAAGGGGCAGAAGGTTTAGAGGGGATTCGAGGGAAAACTTTTTCACCCAGAGGGTGGTTGGAATCTGGAACTCACTGCCTGAAAGGGTGGTAGAGGCAGGAACCCTCACAACATTCAAGAAGCATTTAGATGAGCACTTGAAACGCCATAGCATACAAGGCTACGGACCAAGTGCTGGAAAATGGGATTAGAATAGATAGGGCTTGATGGCCGGCGTGGACACGATGGGCTGAAGGGCCTCTTTCTGTGCTGTAATAACTCTGACTCTATGATGGCCTTGGGAGAGGGCGAGGAGGGAATTTACCAGAATGTTACATGGGGATGAGGGACTTCAGTTGCCTGGAGAAGCTGGGATTGTTCTCCGTTAGAGCAGAGAAGGTTAAGGGGAGATTTAATAGAGGCGTTCAAAATCATGAAGGGGTTTTGATGGAGTAAATAAGGAGAAACTGTTTCCAGTGGCAGGAGGGTCGGTAACCAGAGGACACAGATTGAAGATAATCGGCAAAAGAACCAGAAGGAAGATGAGTTTTTTTTACGCAGTGAGTTGTTGCGATCTGGAACGTGCTGCCTGAAAGTGCGGTGGAAGCAGATTCAATAGTAACTTTCAATAGAGAATTGGATAAATACTGGAAGGGGAAAAATTTTGCCAAGTCTGTAAACAGAGTCTACTTGTAAAGACTGTCCGTGAACTACAGCAAACAGAACTCGTGACCGAACCTGCAACAAAGTCTCCCGATAAAAGCAGGATTATTTCTCCAGCACCGTGCAGTGAGTGGAGGATAGTAATCCAAATGATGTGTGCGTGTGTGAAATCAGCCCCGGTCACTTTAACACTGGTGCGGTCTCCAGGTGTGATTGACTGGGGAATTACACAATCATCTCCCTTCTGGCTGGGAATGGTGGTTTTACACTGGCCTGTTTCTGTGCCATATATCCTTTCAGCCCAACCAGTCCATGCCGGTGTTTATGCTCCACTCGAGTCTCCTCCCGTCTTTCCTCGTCTAACTCTATCAGCGTAACCCTCTATTCCCTTCTCCCTCATGTTTGTCCAGCCTCCCCTTAAATGTATTTCTGCTATTCGCTTCAACCACTCCCTGTGGTAGCGAGTTCCACATTCTCACCACTCTCCGGGTAAAGAAGTTTCTCCTGAATTCCCTATTGGATTTCTTGGTGACTATCTTCTATAGATGGCCTCTAGTTATGCTCTTCCCCACAAGTGGAAACATTCTCTCTGTATCCACTCTATCAAAACCTTTCATCATTTTAAAGACCTCTATTAGGTCATCCCTCAGCCTTCTCTTTTCAAGAGAAAAGAGACCCAGCCTGTTCATGCTTTCCTGATGTTGAAAAACTATTTTACACAGCGAGTGGTGAGGACCTGGAACTCGCTGCCGACGGAAGTGGTGGAAGCGGAGACACTCGATGTTTTCAAGGGGAGACTGGATAGGCACTTGAGGGAAATAAACTTGCAGGACTACGGGGATATAGCGGGGGGAATGGGACTGACTGGATTGCTCTACAGAGAGCCGGCACGGACTCGATGGGCCAAATGGTCTCCTTCTGTACCTCTATGACTCTATAACCTCCCTCGCAGTTCTGGTATCACTATATGTAACCTATGGGGATATGTAAAAGGATCGTACACACTTTGAATCTTGTCTCTCTCTCTCTGCAGGGTCCCTAGACAGCAACTGGGTTGTCGGAGCGACCTTGGAGAAGAAACTTCTCCCGTTACCTTTGACCTTGGCGATGGGAGCCTTCCTGAACCACAGGAAGAATAAGTTCCAGTGTGGTTTCGGCCTCACGATCGGCTAAGCAAGCCCGGGACAGCAGCTGCGCCCGCCGCCTTTGAGCAGAAGAAGAAAAGTTTTATTTTTACTGGAATGTACAGAGACCTTGTTATCCGGGGTCAGTCGCTGACGGAACGTGACCCGTGCCATCACAGTTAGGGCGGGGTAAGGGAGGGGAGGGAGGGTGGGGGACACTGGAGGGGAGCGTAAGTTCTCCCTCCGCCACGAGGCAGTGTTGGCGCGAGGCCACCCCCCCCCCCCCCCCCCCACAATTAAATGGGGAGTCTGGGGGGTGGGGGTGCGTGCGGGAATCTTACCCGTCATCTCCGGCCTGGCGGGTTCCTCGAATTCTAATTGGAGGCGTTCGGTCGGGTCTCTGCTGCCTTGAGTGGGGTGGTGGATCTGTTCCCAGGCAGCTCCCCTGCCCCCTCTCCCACCCGCGTCTCTTAAGGGGCTGCATTGCAAACGGAAAGGACTGCGATCCGGCACAGGGACATCTTTCGTCCTCTCGATGTTTGGAGTTGATACTGCCACCTGGTTTCCATCTCTATCTCTCTCCCTCGCCCTTCACCTGGTTTCTTCCTTCTCTCGTTCTTTCTCCGCACGCTCTTGCTCTCCACCCCTTTCCGAAGCTCTGCTGACCTTTTTCCCCCCCCCCCCCCCATCTCCCCGGGCACAATAAATATTTCCTGGACCAACCCGCCGTGAATCTTAAAGCAGAAACAGCGAGGCCATTTAAGGGAGTCGGGGCGGGGGGGAATTCTTCAAATCCCTGTAAACTAATGGGAAGGCGTGGCTATTGTAAGTGAGGGATGGGTGGGGGGATCGGGAGGATCAGGACATCGCCCAGCTCCATGTCTGTTTGCCTCGCAAGTCGAAACTTTCCTCCTCCCCTTAAACTCGCCCCGCCCCTCCGTCAGTGCCTGTGGGTTATGTACGTGATTGACTTTGATGGCATGTGTTGTGGTTGGTGCATGCTGATCGACTGAGCAGCGAGAGCACTTCACAGCTGTGGGGCGAAGAAGGAGGGAAGCCGAGGAAAAGAGAGCGATGTATTTAAGAGTTTAGGAAAAGATGAGGTGCCTTCTCTCTCGCCGTGAGCAATGAACTGGGAATTACTTTGCTCATCTCCTGGGACGCTGAGGCCTTAATTTGAGTTGACTGTTCCTCCTGCCTCCCCTCCCCATGATGCAGAGGGGCGGGGAAAGAGTTAAGCCATCGCACAGTGGGGAAGAGTTAAGCCATCACACAGTGGGGCCGGGGGGGGAAGAGTTAAGCCATCGCACTGAAGTCGCTGCTCTTGAGCGCCGCGGTCTGGCTCCCCCCAGTGGCCGGGAGGTGCAGTCTCTGCCTCCCGGGTCACATGGGCTGCATGCCCCACCCCCTTCCAAACCACCTACTGACCTCGAGCAGTACTACACGGACCAACTCCCTGCTACACAATGCAGGCCACTCGGCCCCTCTTCACTCATCTACCCCCTTTTGGCTGCTGCTACTCTGTGTAATCAACAGTATCGGGAGTTAAATTATTCTCTCTCCCCCCCACCCCGCCCCAACCTAATCCAGGAGCCCCAGTCGGTCACTCTGTCTATGAAGGCCAATTTGACTCTCCACCCTCCCCCCATCGCCTTGTCCTAGAGTCCTGCTTCAGTTCGCAGCAGCCTAGAAGATGCATCATTTTTACTATTTGATGTTTTATACAAAATTCTGCTGCCTCCCCGGGTTGAATAGCCCAGGCCTCCCGGCCTTTGCGGCTTTTGCCCGCGCTTCCTGCAGCGGTTGAATATCTACCGTGTGTTTTAACTGGTTATCGGCCCCTTATAGGGGAGCAAAATATTTATTCTGCGGCTTATAAAGGCTCGCACACGCGCGCTCTCTCAGCGGTTCTCCACAGTTACATCTGGTGTGTCTGGGCTTGGCTGACAATGTGAGGTGCAGAGTTTCCCCACCACCCCCCGGCAAAACCAAAACCGGGCCTTAACCCTGCCCTGGTGGGCTCAGGTCTGGCACTGTATAACACTGGGGTACAGTACTGGTGGGTACAGGTCTGTCACTGTGTAACACTGGGGTACAGTACTGGTGGGTACAGGTCTGTCACTGTATAACACTGGGGTACAGTACTGGTGGGTACAGGTCTGTCACTGTGTAACACGGGGGTACAGTACTGGTGGGTACAGGTCTGTCACTGTATAACACTGGGGTACAGTACTGGTGGGTACAGGTCTGTCACTGTATAACACTGGGGTACAGTACTGGCGGGCACAGGTCTGTCACTATAATGGGTACAGTACTGGTGGGTACAGGTCTGTCACTGTAACACGGGGGTACAGTACTGGTGGGCACCGGTCTGTCACTGTATAACACGGGTACAGTACTGGTGGGTACAGGTCTGTCACTGTATAACACTGGGGTACAGTACTGGTGGGTACAGGTCTGTCACTGTATAACACGAGTACAGTACTGGTGGGTACAGGTCTGTCACTGTATAACACTGGGGTACAGTACTGGTGGGTACAGGTCTGTCACTGTATAACACTGGGGTACAGTACTGGTGGGTACAGGTCTGTCACTGTATAACACTGGGGTACAGTACTGGTGGGTACCGGTCTGTCACTGTGTAACACGGGTACATTACTGGTGGGCACAGGTCTGTCACTAACATGGGTACAGTACTGGTGGGTACCGGTCTGTCACTGTGTAACACTGGGGTACAGTACTGGTGGGTACAGGTCTGTCACTATAATGGGTACAGTACTGGTGGGCACAGGTCTGTCACTATAACGCGGGTACAGTACTGGTGGGTACCGGTCTGTCACTATAACACGGGTACATTACTGGTGGGTACCGGTCTGTCACTGTGTAACACGGGTACATTACTGGTGGGCACAGGTCTGTCACTATAATGGGTACAGTACTGGTGGGTACCGGTCTGTCACTGTATAACACTGGGGTACAGTACTGGTGGGTACAGGTCTGTCACTGTGTAACACTGGGGTACAGTACTGGTGGGTACAGGTCTGTCACTGTATAATACTGGGGTACAGTACTGGTGGGTACAGGTCTGTCACTGTGTAACACTGGGGTACAGTACTGGTGGGCACAGGTCTGTCACTATAACACGGGTACAGTACTGGTGGGTACCGGTCTGTCACTGTGTAACATGGGGGTACAGTACTGGTGGGTACAGGTCTGTCACTGTGTAACACTGGGGTACAGTACTGGTGGGTACAGGTCTGTCACTGTGTAACACGGGTACATTACTGGTGGGCACAGGTCTGTCACTATAACGCGGGTACAGTACTGGTGGGCACAGGTCTGTCACTATAACACTGGGGTACATTACTGGTGGGGACAGGTCTGTCACTGTGTAACACGGGTACATTACTGGTGGGTACCGGTCTGTCACTGTGTAACACGGGTACATTACTGGTGGGCACAGGTCTGTCACTAACATGGGTACAGTACTGGTGGGTACCGGTCTGTCACTGTGTAACACGGGTACATTACTGGTGGGTACAGGTCTGTCACTATAATGGGTACAGTACTGGTGGGTACAGGTCTGTCACTATAACGCGGGTACAGTACTGGTGGGTACCGGTCTGTCACTGTGTAACACGGGTACATTACTGGTGGGTACAGGTCTGTCACTATAATGGGTACAGTACTGGTGGGTACAGGTCTGTCACTATAACGCGGGTACAGTACTGGTGGGTACCGGTCTGTCACTGTGTAACACGGGTACATTACTGGTGGGTACAGGTCTGTCACTAACATGGGTACATTACTGGTGGGTACAGGTCTGTCACTATAACGCGGGTACAGTACTGGTGGGTACAGGTCTGTCACTATAACACGGGTACAGTACTGGTGGGTACAGGTCTGTCACTAACATGGGTACATTACTGGTGGGTACAGGTCTGTCACTAACATGGGTACATTACTGGTGGGTACAGGTCTGTCACTATAACGCGGGTACAGTACTGGTGGGCACAGGTCTGTCACTGTGTAACACGGGGGTACAGTACTGGTGGGTACAGGTCTGTCACTGTGTAACACGGGTACATTACTGGTGGGTACAGGTCTGTCACTAACATGGGTACAGTGAAAGGCAGCCCCCTTTAGCAGCCGAGGCATCTCAAACCACTCTCGCCCCTCCCCTCGGATTTTATTTTCAGATACATTTATTTTAAAGCTGATTCCTTCTCGAGCAAGCTTGGGATCTTTTCAGATTCATCTTAAACACCGTTTTATATTAAGATCGCGCTTTATTTTTTTATTATTCATTCACGGGGCGTGGGTGTTGCCACCTTGAACCGCTGCAGTCCGTCTGGTAAAGGTGCTGCCACAGTGCTGTGTACTGGGTGCCCGTTTGGTTTTATTAGTGATTTTTTTAAATGCAAAACTCTAAATTGGTGGGGTGGGGGTGGCCGAGAACAGATTTTCTTACAGAATTGGGGCTCATAGGAACAGGAAGAGGCCATTCAGTCCCCCTAGCCCGTTCCGCCATTCAGTTTGATCACGGCTGACCTGTATCTTCACTCTGTCGACCCGCCTTGGTTCCGTAACCCTTAATACCCTTCCCCAACAAAAATCTATCACTGTCTCTCAAGCTCCAATTAACCCCTCGGCCTCAGCAGCTTTTTGGGGGAGAGTTCCCAATTTCCACTCCCCTTTGTGTGAAGAAGTGCTTCCTGACATCACCCCTGAACGGCCTGGCTCTAATTTTAAGGTTCTGCCCCCTTGTTCTGGACTCCCCCCACTAGAGGAAATAGTTTCTCTCTCTCTCTACCCTATCGAATCCTTTAATCATCTCAAACACCCCAAATCTTTGCTGTATTGGGACTTGTACGCAGAGTGAAACTGCTCCCTCCTTTTTCCCCACTTTTTTTCCTCCAGCGAGCTTCTGGCCTCTGGATCGTTTGGGTGGGGGCGTTTGAACAGTACTGGACCAGGGGTTGTGGGGGGTGAAGGGGAGGGTGAGATTCGCTGTCCCAGGAAGGGTGGAACCTCTGGTTTTCAAATGAAATCACATCTTTAAATTTTGCACCCCTCCTGTCTATGCAGTCTTCAAAAGTTCAAATTCCCCGCTCTCCTTCCCTCGCCCCCCCCCCCCCCCCCCTTCGGTCAACACCGCAGCCAGCAAGGGACCCCTGCCGTTCCAATGTTGCTACGGCAATCACCGTCAACAGACCCACTCTGTCCTATTCCTTTTTTTTTTGGTTCTCTGCCCGTTAAGTGGGTCGGTCTGGTCGGACGCCAATCAATGGCCGCATCCTGCCGCGCCCCCCTTGCCTCCAGCTCCCGTGGGCGAGGGGAGCGCAGGAAGATCTCCCGTCAGACGAAGGGTCGAAGCTTTGCCCGCCTTTCGGAGCAGACAGCAGAGCTGCCCACCTGTGGGAGGGTCGGGGAGGGGTGGGGCCCCAGCGTTTCCGTAGCCACCTACGCCCGTTTACAGGCTGCGTTTCTGGGCACCTGACCTTGCCCCCGTCGGTGGCGAGGGATCGCGGGAAGACAGATTTCCATTTGCGACCCGCTTCCTCTCTTTTTTTAAATGGAATGAACGGTTGGCCCGAGTCGCTTGTTGCGTTCTTCATTCAATCCGAGCCCCCCTCGGGTGAGAGGCTGAGAGACTTGGGCCCTGGGGAAGAGATGTACAGAGTGTTTGATACTGTCAAAGGACACTGCGTGTAAATCATGTTTGATAACTTAAAACACACAAACTGTTTTTGCAAATGATGTTTTGCGTTGTACTGTGTTAATAAACAACATGGAGAAGCCTCACTGGAGTCTTTCTCTCTCCTGTCATTTCCTTATTCATATCCAACATCGCTTCTTGATGTGCCTGTGCTTGCAGCGATGACAGGATCAATAATTCTGAGTTACATACACTTCAAGCACTGTTTGGGATCTTCCCAGTTCCATCATCCCACTGTCCCACATCAAACACTCCCAGGGCAGGTACAGCACGGGGTTAGATACAGAGGAAAAATTCCCTCTACACTGTCCCGTCAAACACTCCCAGGGCAGGTACAGCACGGGTTAGATACAGAGTAAGGCTCCCTCTACACTGTCCCATCAAACACTCCCAGGGCAGGTACAGCACGGGTTAGATACAGAGTAAAGCTCTCTCTACACTGTCCCATCAAATACTTCCAGGGCGGGTACAGCACGGGTTAGATACAGGGTAAAGCTCTCTCTACACTGTCCCATCAAACACTCCCAGGGCGGGTGCAGCACGGGTTAGATACAGAGTAAAGCTTCCTCTGCACTGTCCCATCAAACGCTCCCAGGGCAGGTACAGCACGGGGTTAGATACAGAGTAAAGCTCCCTCTACACTGTCCCATCAAACACTCCCAGGACAGGTACATCACGGGTTAGATACAAAGTAAAGCTTCCTCTGCACTGTCCCATCAAACACTCCCAGGGCAGGTACAGCACGGTTTAGATGCAGAGTAAAGCTCCCTCTACACTGTCCCATCAAACACTCCCAGGACAGGTACAGCACGGGTTAGATGCAAAGTAAAGCTTCCTCTGCACTGTCCCATCAAACACTCCCAGGGCAGGTACAGCATGGGTTAGATACAGAGTAAAGCTCCCTCTACACTGTCCCATCAAACACTCCCAGGGCAGGTACAGCACGGGTTAGATACAGAGTAAAGCTCCCTCTACACTGTCCCATCAAACACTCCCAGGGCAGGTACAGCACGGGTTAGATACAGAGTAAAGCTCCCTCTACACTGTCCCATCACACACTCCCAGGGCAGGTACAGCACGGGTTAGATACAGAGTAAAGCTCCCTCTACACTGTCCCATCAAACACTCCCAGGGCAGGTACAGCACGGGTTAGATACAAAGTAAAGCTCCCTCTACACTGTCCCATCAAACACTCCCAGGGCAGGTACAGCACGGGTTAGATACAGAGTAAAGCTCCCTCTACACTGTCCCATCAAACACTCCCAGGGCAGGTACAGCACGGGTTAGATACAAAGTACAGCTCCCTGTACCGGTCAATAATCTGGATCTTTGCCAGCAGCAGGTTTTGCAATGGATTTGGATCTCAGTGCTGGGACTGCCCACAGGGCAAGGCTCAACCAACATCTTGGGGCATGAGGGGATAAGATACACTATGGATTTACCCTACTTTGCACCGGTCCTCCTTTTGTAGGGGGCAAGGCTATTAACGTAGTAGCCCCTTAACGTTGGGCTTGTCTTTGTGTCAACCTTGGGTGAGCTGGTTGCCTTCAGTTTCTAAAATGGTGCAAGAAGTCGATAACGGAGAAACCATTTCCTCTGGTGGCGAGTCCAGAACAAAGGGGCACAACCTTAAAATTAGAGCCTGGCTGTTCAGCAGTGAAATCAGGAAGCACCACTTCACACAAAGGGCGGGTGAAATCTGGAACACTCCCACCCGCAAATAGCTGTGGCTCTGGGGATCAATTGGAGATTTCAAGTCTGAGATCGATCCGACTTGTTGGGTGAGGGTAGCGAGGGATTGGAGATAGATTGAGTCGAGCTGCAGATCAGCCATGATAACCAGAGGGCACAGATTGAAGGGGATTGGCAAATGAACCAGAGGCGACATGAGGAAATACTTCTTTACGCAGCGAGTGGTTCGGATCTGGAATGCGCTGCCTGATAGGGTGGTGGAGGCAGATTCAATCGTGACTTTCAAAAGGGAATTGGATAAATAACCTGAAGGAAAAAAATTGCAGTGATGTGGGGAAAAACGGGAAGTGTTGGACGACATGGATCGCTCTTCGATCGAGCTGGCACAGTCTCGATGGGCTGAATGGCCTCCTCCTGTTCCTGTGCCCTTGGTTGTGAGAGATTAGTTTTTTGATGTGTGACAGTCTTGTCACTTCTCGGTTCATGTTTGAGGGGAAACGGCTATTTGTATTTATTTGGGGGAAGGGGGCAAGTTGACGTCTCTTTCCCCTCCCCCGCCCCCACCCCGTCCAAGATCACCCACCCAAAACACATCGTCTGCCTTGCCTGCCCAAGGCAACTTGACCCACCGTATGGGTGCACCTTTAGAGACACAGATGGGTGTCCTTAAGATGCGAAGGAACTAAGGTGCATCAGTGAAAGGGGACGGGGCCACAGCTATTGGAATGAGACTTGTGATTTGAGAGAAAGATTATTCCAAGTCCACTTCTCTCTCGACGCGTGACTGGCCTCTTCCATAGCGACTGTATTCCTGAATCAGATTCTCTCTGGCCTGATACACCAGGGCAATCTACACAGAACCCGCTTCCCTCAACTGCCTGAGAGGGCGGTGGAGGCGGATTCAATCGCGGCTTTCAAAAGGGAATTGGCCAAGTACCTGAAGGAAAAACATTTTGCAGGGCTATGGGGAAAGGGCAGGGGGAGTGGGACGAGCTGAAGTGGTCTTGCAGAGAGCCGGCACGGACTCGACGGGCCGAATGGCCTCCGACTGTGCTGTCACCATTCTATGATTCTAACTATCTCTCAGTCACCATCACTGCACAGTCATGACAGGACTTGCATTTCTCCAGCGCCTTTCACCACCCCAAGGACGTCCCAAGCGCTTCACAGCCAACGCAGTACTTTCTGAAGTGTGGTCACTGTTGTAATGTAGGAAACGGGGCAGCCAATGTGCGCACAGCAAGCTCCCACAAACAGCAACGTGATAATGACCAGATGGTGTGTCTTTTTTTTGGTGATGTTGGTTGAGGGATAAATATCGGCCCCAAGGACACCGGGGAGAACTCCCCCAAATGCTCTTCGAAATAGTGGCCGTGGGATCTTTTACGTCCACCTGACAGGGCCGATGGGGGTCTCGGTTTAAACGTTTCGTCCAAAGGACGGCCCCTCCGACAGCGCGGTGTTCCCTCAGTACTACCCCTCTGACAGTGCAGCGCTCACTCAGTACTGCCCCTCCGACAGTACAGCGCTCCCTCAGTACTGCCCCTCCGACAGTGCAGCGCTCCCTCAGTACTACCCCTCCGACAGTGCGGCGCTCCCTCAGTACTGCCTCTCCGACAGTGCGGCGCTCCCTCAGTACTGCCCCTCCGACAGTGCGGCGCTCCCTCAGTACTGCCCCTCCGACAGTGCGGCGCTCCCTCAGTACTGCCTCTCCGACAGTGCGGCGCTCCCTCAGTACTGCCTCTCCGACAGTGCGGCGCTCCCTCAGTACTGCCCCTCCGACAGTGCGGCGCTCCCTCAGTACTGCCTCTCCGACAGTGCGGCGCTCCCTCAGTACTGCCCCTCCGACAGTGCGGTGCTCCCTCAGTACTACCCCTCTGACAGTGCAGCGCTCCCTCAGTACTGCCCCTCCGACAGTGCGGCGCTCCCTCAGTACTGCCTCTCCGACAGTGCAGCGCTCCCTCAGTATCGCCCCTCCGACAGTGCGGCGCTCCCTCAGTACTGCCCCTCCGACAGTGCGGCGCTCCCTCAGTACTGCCCCTCTGACAGTGCGGCGCTCCCTCAACACTGCCCATCCGACGGCGCGGCGCTCCCTCAGTACTGCCCCTCCGACAGTGCAGCATTCCCTCAGTACTGACCCTCTGACAGTGCGACGCTCCCTCAGTACTGCCCTTCCGACAGTGCGGCACTCCCTCAGTACTGACCCTCTGACAGTGCTGCGCTCCCTCAGTACTGGCACTGGGAGCACACCCAGATCCCACACGTGCACATATAAACATCAACCGCGTGTGTGCACACGCGACGCGTGTGCTCAACAACCTTCTGACTCAGAGACGAGAGCGCTAACCACTGCGCAACAATTCAGATTCCCGCACCCTCTCCTCGTAATTTAACCCTTTCAGCCCCGGGTGTCACTCTGGGGAAACTGCGCTGCACCCCCTCCAAGGCCAGTATATCCTTGCTGAGGTGCGGGACCCAGAACTGAACGCAGTCACTCCAGGTGGGGTCTGAGCAGAGCTTTACACAGCTGTAGCATTATTTTCTCCCCTTTGTATTCCAGCCCTCCCTGCGAAGATACCTTTCTGTGCGTGTCTGGGGTTTGTGTTATGCAATGTAGGCGTGCAGCAGGCAGCTGTATCAGAGCAAGTCTCGGCTGGTTGATGATTGCAGACTTGTTGATGTTTTTAGATTAACTTCCTTCCAACTGTTGCTCTCCTCCCAACCCAGGGTCGGACATTTGTCGATAAAAAAAGACTTGCATTTCTCCAGCGCCTTTCTCAACCTCAGGATGTCCCAAAGCGCTTTACAGCCAATGAAGTACTTTTTCATGTGCAGTCGCTGTTGTAATGTAGGAAACGCGGCAGCCTATTTGCACAAAGCAAGATCCTGCAAACAGCAATGTGATAATGACCAGATCTTCTGTTTTAGTGATGTTGGTTGAGGGATAAATATTGGCCCCAGGACACTGGGGAGAACTCCCCTGTTCTTCTTCGAAATGGGGCCATGGGATCTTTTATATCCACTAGAGAGAGCATCCAAACAACGGCACCTCTGACAGTGCGGCACTCCCTCAGTACTGCCCCTCTGACAGTGCAGCACTCCCTCAATACTGCCCCTCCGGCAGTGCAGCACTCCCTCAGTACTGCCCCTCCGACAGTGCGGCGCTCCCTCAGTACTGACCCTCCGACAGTGCGGCGTTCCCTCAGTACCGCCCCTCCGACAGTGCGGTGCTCCCTCAGTACTGCCCCTCCGACAGTGCGGCACTCCCTCAGTACTGCCCCTCCGACAGTGCGGAGCTCCCTCAGTACCGCCCCTCCGACAGTGCGGCACTCCCTCAGTACTGCCCCTCCGACAGTGCGGCACTCCCTCAGTACTGCCCCTCCGACAGCGCGGCGCTCCCTCAGTACTGACCCTCCGACAGTGCGGCGTTCCCTCAGTACTGCCCCTCCAACAGTGCGGCGCTCTCTCAGTACTGCCCCTCCGACAGTGCGGCGCTCCCTCAGTACCGCCCCTCCGACAGTGCGGTGCTCCCTCAGTACTGCCCCTCCGACAGTGCGGCACTCCCTCAGTACTGCCCCTCCGACAGTGCAGCACTCCCTCAGTACTGCCCCTCCGACAATGCGGTGCTCCCTCAGTACTGCCCCTCCGACAGTGCGGCGCTCCCTCAGTACTGCCCCTCCGACAGTGCAGCACTCCCTCAGTACTGCCCCTCCGACAATGTGGTGCTCCCTCAGTACTGCCCCTCCGACAGTGCGGCGCTCCCTCAGTACTGCCCCTCCGCCAGTGCAGCGCTCCCTCAGTACTGCACTGGGAGTGTCAGCCTAGATTTTTGTTCTCGAGTCTCTGGAGTGGGACTTGAACCGACGACCTTCTGACTCAGGCGAGAATGTGACCCACTGAGTCACAGCTGACACCATTGATCGAGATAGTCTGTTTTTTAGTGATGTTGGTTGAGAGATAAATATTGACCCCAGGACTCCGGGGAGAACTGCCCCAGCTCTTCTTCCAATATTGGCCGCGGGATCTTTAACGTCCACCCGAGAGGACAGACGGGCATGGGGGGTGGGGGCCTCGGTTTAACGTCTCATCTGAAAGATCTGCGAGTCTCTGGAGAGGGGCTGGAACCCTCGACCTGCAGTGTGGTGCTGCCAGCCCACCCACACCCACTAGTTGCTCGCATCTCACACGGGAGCCTTACCACCAGCAGACCCTAGAGGGGATGCCCAGTACTGCCAGGCTGCATTTGAACCCTGACCCCAGCCGTGTAAAGGCCAGTATCTAACCCACCGAGCCGACCAATCGCCCCAAGATCGGTCGTACTCCAGGTTCTAGCTTCACAAGCCCACAGCAATCCCGCTGGATGACTGCCCCGTGCCTCTCGATCCGCCCTGCCCCTTTCCCGCACTCCCCCCTCCCTCCCACAGCGACCAACCCCGGGTTTACCCCGAGCCTCGCTTAACTGAGGAGGGGCCCATACTGGCCGTGATACTGCTCCAATACTGTAGAAGACTGTGTCCCAATTCTAGGAAGGATGTCGAGGCCTTGGAGAGGAGATTGACCAGAATGGTCCCAGGGATGAGGGACTTCAGTGATGTGGAGAGACTGGAGAAGCTGGGATTGTTCTCCTTAGAGCAGAGAAGGTTAAGGGGAGATTGACCAGAATGGTCCCAGGGATGAGGGACTTCAGTGATGTGGAGAGACTGGAGAAGCTGGGATTGTTCCTTAGAGCAGAGAAGGTTAAGAGGAGATTGACCAGAATGGTACCAGGGATGAGGGACTTCAGTGATGTGGAGAGACTGGAGAAGCTGGGGTTGTTCTCCTTAGAGCAGAGGTGGTTAGGGGGAGATTTAATAGAGGTGTTCAAAATGATGAAGCGTTTTGATAAAGTAAATAAGGAGAAACTGTTTCCAGTGGCAGGAGGGTCGGTAACCAGAGGACACAGATTGAAGATAATCGGCAAAAGAACCAGAGGGGGAGATGAGGAGAATTGTTTTTACGCAGCGAGTTGTTGTGATCTGGAACGCGCTGCCTGAAAGGGCGGTGGGAGCAGATTCAATAGTAACTTTCAAAAGGGGAATTGGATAAATACTTGAAAAGGAAAACTGGGGAAAGAACAGGGGGGGGTGGGATTAATTGGAAAGCTCTTTCAAAGAGCCCACACAGACACGCTGGGCCAAATGGCCTCCTTCTGTGCTGTATCAATCTTTGAAAACAAGTTAAACGTCAACAGTAATTCAGGTAAAGCATTTTCACCCAAAGGGTACAGAGCTGCAGCGTAAGTTGGGGCCATTGAGAGTACAGAATGACCATTTGGCCCATCTACCCTGTCCTGTTCTTCATATACCGAGCTGACCCACATCCTCACCACATCCCCCGATCTCCTCACTCTCCCGGAATTGCTTCAGGCCGTCTCTCAAGCCCCTTTAAACCCCCTGCAGGACACCCACTGCCCGCAGGAGTGTGGTGCGGTTTGATTCCGATGGACCGGCAGGGGTTAAAGCTGAGCGGTGTTGTTTTTCCTTTGGTTTGTTGTGCGCTTTGGTTTTAGCTCGGGAGGACGGACGGGAGGCTTGCGGCGTGCGATTGTTCTGAAGGCGATGAGTCAGGCAGAGGCGACTGCAAAAACAATTGCTCAATTTTCACAACACACGGGAGCGGTGCCTTGGGATTACTTCAGGTCATTAACCCGGGATCTTGAAACACATCAATAAACCCTCGAGGTGACACACAGCCCTTTCACCCACTTAGTGCTGGTTGTGGTTGGTTTAATCTGAGGCAACTAGTTATAGTGAAGGACAACTAGTTCACAACGAACAAGAATAACTCTTTAACCAACCTCTCCCCAGTTACAGACATGGGACAGCCAGCGACCCCGTCAGTATAACTCCCAGCATGCCCCTGTCAGTATAACTCCCAGCACACCCCCGTCAGTATAACTCCCAGCACGCCCCGTCAGTATAACTCCCAGCATGCCCCCATCAGTATAACTCCCAGCACGCCCGTCAGTATAACTCCCAGCACGCCCGTCAGTATAACTCCCAGCATGCCCGTCAGTATAACTCCCAGCATGCCCCGTCAGTATAACTCCCAGCACGCCCCAGTCAGTATAACTCCCAGCACACCCCCGTCAGTATAACTCCCAGCACGCCCCCGTCAGTATAACTCCCAGCACGCCCCTGTCAGTATAACTCCCAGCACACCCCCGTCAGTATAACTCCCAGCACGCCCCTGTCAGTATAACTCCCAGCACGCCCCCATCAGTATAACTCCCAGCACGCCCCGTCAGTATAACTCCCAGCACGCCCCGTCAGTATAACTCCCAGCACGCCCCGTCAGTATAACTCCCAGCACGCCCCGTCAGTATAACTCCCAGCACACCCCGTCAGTATAACTTCCAGCACGCCCCGTCCGTATAACTCCCAGCACGCCCCTGTCAGTATAATAACTCCCAGCACGCCCCCATCAGTATAACTCCCAGCACGCCCCTGTCAGTAGAACTCCCAGCACGCCCCTGTCAGTATAACTCCCAGCACACCCCGTCAGTATAACTCCCAGCACGCCCCGTCAGTATAACTCCCAGCACACCCCATCCGTATAACTCCCAGCACGCCCCTGTCAGTATAACTCCCAGCACACCCTGTCAGTATAACTCCCTGCACACCCGCGTCCGTATAACTCCCAGCACGCCCCGTCCGTATAACTCCCAGCACGCCCCATCCGTATAACTCCCAGCACGCCCCATCCGTATAACTCCCAGCACGCCCCTGTCAGTATAACTCCCAGCACACCCTGTCAGTATAACTCCCTGCACACCCGCGTCAGTATAACTTCCAGCACGCCCCGTCCGTATAACTCCCAGCACGCCCCGTCCGTATAACTCCCAGCACGCCCCGTCAGTATAACTCCCAGCACGCCCCGTCAGTACAACTCCCAGCACGCCCCGTCAGTATAACTCCCAGCACGCCCCGTCCGTATAACTCCCAGCACGCCCCGTCCGTATAACTCCCAGCACGCCCCGTCCGTATAACTCCCAGCACGCCCCTGTCAGTATAACTCCCAGCACACCCCGTCAGTATAACTCCCAGCACGTTCCTGTCACCCAGAACATCCTCTGTCAGTACAACTCACATCACACTGAGTGTGTGTGTGTGTGTGTATGTGTGTGTGAGTGTGAGTGAGTGTGCGTGTGTGAGTGAATGTGTGAGTGTGTATGTGAGTGAGTGTGTGAGAGTGCGTGTGTGAGTGTGTGTGAGTGAGTGTGAGAGTGTGTGTGAGAGTGTGAGTGTGTATGTGTGAGAGTGTGTGTGAGTGAGTGTGTGTGTGTGTGTGTGATTGAGCGAGAGTGTGCGTGAGTGAGTGTGTGTGTGTGTGTGTGTGTGAGTGAGTGAGTGTGTATGAGTGTGTGTGTGAGTGTGTGTGTGATTGAGCGAGAGTGTGCGTGAGTGAGTGTGTGAGTGTGAGAGTGTGTGTGTGTGTGTGTGTGAGAAAGTGTGTGTGTGTGAGAGACTGCGTGTATGAGTGTGTGTGTGAGTGTGTGTGTGAGAGACTGCGTATATGAGTGTGTGTGTGAGAGACTGTGTCTGTCAGTGACCCTACCTATTAAGTGAATTCACACAGTGGCACTCTGCTAGAGTTAATGGAGGAAGCGGGAGTCGACTGCTGGGACTCGGTGCCCTTTGCCCCACAGTCCCGTCTCTCCAACAGACACTGAGGCCGGGAACTGCTGCCCCGCTCCCCGCACCCTCCCCACTGTCACACTGACTCAGGAAACATGTGGCTGCAGGATTGCAGCATAGTGCGTCGAGTCATGGGACTGTCTGCCTTTCTATCTGGGCTGTGCGCTGTCTGGTCTCACCATCCACCCCCAGGCAGTGAGGCCAGGCCTAACCACAACAATGTGCAAACACCGGAGGTAGATTGAACCAAGGTCCCAGGCGGCTGAAGGCACAGCCGCCAATGGTGGAGCAATGGAAATCAGGGGGGATGCGCAAGAGGCCAAAATTGGAGGAGCGCAGAGATCTGGGAGGGTTGTAGGAGGTTACAGAGATAGGGAGGAGGGGGGCAAGGCGGAATGATTTAAACGGAAGGATTAGAAAGGTACTGTGGGAGACTACAGTCTCCCGCGTACAGAGATAGGCAACACAGCGAGCTACCAGAAATAGGTCTTTACTCCAACTCTCACAATACAGTACTGGATTCGTAAAGCCCGCGAACCTGTGATGACTCACGGATTGGTCACCTGCTGGAACCTGATTGGTTTTCCTTCTCTCAGCAGCAGGCGGGTCTGAACATGCCTTATTCCTCTCAGCTTGCAACTGTCTTGCGGGGGGAGGGGAATACAGCAGTTAAAAGGGGATTATACAGGTTTATCTACATACACACAGTGTTTCCCCAATGTGGTAATGCCACAGTACGATCAAAAAGAAATTTGCATTTCTCCAGCGCCTTTCTTCACCTCAGGATGTCCCAAAGCGCTTCACAGCCAATGAAGTACTTTTTGAAGTGTAGTCACTATTGTAATGTGGGAAACGCAGCAGCCAATTTGCACACAGCAAGCTCCCGCAAACAGCAATGTGATAATGTCCCGATAATTTGTTTTTGTTATGTTGCTTGAGGGATAACTATTGGCCCCAGGACACTGGGGAGAACTCCCCCTGCTCTTCTTCGAAATAGTAGCCATGGGATCTTTTACACCTACCTGAGAGAGCAGACGGGGCCTTGGCTTAACATCTCATCCGCAAGACAGCACCTCCAAAAGTGCGGCACTCCCTCAGTACTGCCCCTCCGACAGCGCATCACTCTCTCAATACTATCCCTCCGACAGTGCGACACTCCCTCAGTACTGCCCCTCCAACAGTGCAGCGCTCCCTCAGTACTGCCCCTCCGACAGTGCGGCACTCCCTCAGTACTGCCCCTCCGACAGTGCGGCGCTCCCTCAGAGCTGCCCCTCCGACAGTGCGGCACTCCCTCCGTGCTGCCCCTCCGACAGTGCGGCACTCCCCCAGTACTGCCCCTCCGACAGTGCGGTGCTCCCTCAGTGCCGCCCCTCCGACAGTGCGGCACTCCCTCAGTGCTGCCCCTCCGACAGTGCGGCGCTCCCTCAGGACAGCCACTCCGACAGTGCAGTAGTCCTTCAGTACCGCCCCTCCGACAGTGCGGCGCTCCCTCAGTACCACCCCTCCAACAGTGCAGCGCTCCCTCAGTACTGCCCCTCCGACAGTGCGGCTCTCCCTTAGTACTGCCCCTCCGACAGTGCGGCGCTGCCTCAGTATTGCACCGCCGACAGTGCAGCGCTCCCTCAGTACTGCCCTTCCGACTGTGCAGCGCTCCCTCAGTATTGTCCCTCCGACAGTGTGATGCTCACTCAGTACCGCCCCTCCGACAATGCGGCTCTCCCTCAGTACTGACCCTCCGACAGTGCGGCGCTCCCTCAGTACTGCCCCTCCGACAGTGCAGCGCTCCCTCAGTACTGCCCCTCTGACAGTGCAGCGTTCCCTCAGTACTGTCCCTCCGACAGTGCAGCGCTCCCTCAGTACTGGCATTGGGCGTGTCGGCCTGGATTATAGGGCTCAAGGCCTAGAAATTCAGTATAGCCACTTTTGGGGCGGTAAAGTCGGGCGGCCGCTAAAGTTTGCGCCCGACGCAAAGTCGCGCCCCCTTCGCCGATATTCAGTCGCATCGCCCCAAGAGGTTGCTGCTGCGCTAAAACAGGCGATGCACGACTATCTTTAGGCGCTAAGCCGGCGGTGCTGAGCGATAGCCCCGAGGCCGGGCGCAGCGCAGGTGCGCCCAGTTCTTGATTGACGGCAGACAGTCTGGCGCCGGTCATCTCTTAAAAGGGGAGGGTGGATTTGTTTGCCTGCCACGCCCTGCACACTGCAGCCCTCAACCTAGGCCTGACCACTTCAGCTTCACCTGTACAATGCCCAGGACTATGGAGAAGGCCAGGGAGAGAGCGCAGCGCTTCAGCGACGGAGACCTGAGGCAGCTGGTTGGCGGAGTGGAGCACAGGCGCCATGTTTTGTTCCCAGAAGGTGGCAAGAGGCCGCTGCCCAGCGCCTACCGGAAAGCCTGGAGGGAGGTGTCCAACAGGGTGTCTTCCAACAGCGTGGTTGCCAGGACTCCTGTGCAATGCCGGAAGAAGTTCAACGACCTCACTCGGGTTGTCAGGGTGAGTACCCTTTCCAGTGTCCTCCTCATCCTTGCATGTGCACCTCACATTATGGGCAAAGGGACCTGAAAGCCCTAATGGCCAGCCCTCATCCAGCAGCTATGGGACTGGCATGAAAATCAATTGCACATTCAGCACTTTACACACTGTCCAAGCTATTCCACCATGGGAGGCATTGCAGACAAGATCAGGGCTACACACTGTCCAAGCTATTCCACCATGGGAGGCATTGCAGACAAGATCAGGGCTACACACTGTACTTAGAGGCCGTCCTTTCTCTTGCAGGCCAAGGTTGCGCACAACCGGCGCAACCGAACTGACACCGGTGGAGGCCGTCCTGACCTCAAAGAGCTCTCCGACCTCGACCAGCGTGTGGAGCGCATTATGGGAGGCCGGCTGATTGGCCCCGTCGCCAGTGGAGATGCCGACCCTGTTCTGGGCACCAATGGTAAGGGCATCATCTTTTGGACCTCTCTCGTTCCACTTGCGCATCAGATCAGCATCCTTTGCCACTGTCCAACCAATGCGGTGAATGGCACCACTCATGCCTCCCTCGCTGCCGCCCTGTCCTCACTCTAAAGCTACTCTTGTGCCTTCCTGCTTTCAGATGGTGAATCGCCAGGTGAGGAGGTGGGCCCTCAAGCTGCCACTATCAGCCCTTCGGAAGACGAGGAGGAGGAAGAGGAAGCCGGCCCATCAGTGCCACCCTCAGCCGCGCCAGCCCATGGCGATGTAGGGGACACGTCTTCCCTGGAAGGGAGCCGGGGGGAAGGGTCAGAGGAGAGTGAAGCTCCGGGGCCCAGCGGCCTGCAGCAACGCAGGAGGGGCGGGGAAGCTCGGCGGACTTCTCCCCAGAGGGTGAGTGCGGCCTCCAGTCCTGCGACGGTCAGCGCAGAGGAGGTGCGCCTCCTAGAGGAAATGGCCGTCCAGGCTGAGCGCAGGCACACTGAGCTCATGGCTGCAGTGGCAAGGATGCCTGACTCCATAGAGTCACTGGCAAGCAGTGTGCAGGAATTCGGGGCAGCACAGGCCAGGAGTCTGCAACAATTCAGTGCAGCACAGGCCAGGAGCCTGGAACTATTCAGTGCAGCACAGGCCAGGAGTCTGCAGGACATCGCGGCAGCACAGGCCAGGAGTCTGCAGGACTTCGCGGCAGCACAGTCGGCTTCTAGCCAAGTGCTCAGTCGTGCCGTCCATTCACTGGCTGGTGTCATGCGGACACAGACCAGGGCCACATGGGCACTAACTGCTGCCACCCTCGCTGGATCAGCCAGGCATCGCCAGGGCACTCGCCGTGCAGCAGCAGCCCAGCAGTCTGTCCTTCAGCTGTTTGCTGCGCATGCTGCAGTGCTGGCCCGTGCGAGTGCCAATGTGTCAGGCAACCAGCGAGCACCTGCGATCTGCCAGGTTGCCACCATTCCTGCAGCCGACACTGCCACTCCGCCATTGCAGCTGCCACGAGCTGCTGGACAGACTGCTGCCGCCCAGCCAGAGTTGGAGCAGTCAGCAGCCGGCCACTCCAAGGCCAGAGCTGGTGCAGGCCGACCCCCAAGGGCATCTGCCGTCTCGCCATCTGCCCCTCAGCAGCCTTTCCCCAGCCTTGCTGCAGCCACTGGGCTCCCATTGAGGAGGAGCAGCAGGGCGGGCAGGGCCCAGGCAAGGATGCGCAAGGCATCGCCCTCGCAGGGCAAAAAGTAGAGGTATGCACAAATGCCTGGTGCTTGTTGTAAGGCCGACACTGGTGCAGTTGTTTTTGTGTAAGGCCGAGACTGGTGTCTTTCTTTCTTTATGTAAGGCCGAGACTGGTGTCTTTATTTCTTTTTGTAAGGCCGAGACTGGTAGTTTTGTGTTTTGGAGGGGGCTTCTCCACATGAGCATGTAATGTGGGAAGGGCAGAGGTTTTCAATAAATTATTGTTGTTAAATTGCAGTGTGCATGGTTTTTTGGTTAAGTCCTGGTTGCCCTGCTCGGCTGAGGGCTTGTGGAGCAGCTACATTCATCTGCTGACATTGGCACAAGCCAGTCCCTGAGAGGGGGCCTAGAACCGACGTTCAATAAGCCTGCGACGGGCGGCCCTTGCACTTTGTGCCTCCCTCCTGTGCTGGTCCTCCTCCTCCTCCTCCTCCTCCTCCTCAGGTGGTCCTCCAATCTGTGGTGGCAGTGGCTGAGTCCTGCGGATAGCCAGGTTGTGCAGCATGCAGCAAATGACCACGAAATGGGAGACTCGCTCCGGCGAATACTGTAGGGCTCCACCGGAACGATTCAGACAGCGGAACCGTTGCTTCAGGACGCCGATTGTTTGTTCGATGATGTTCCTGGTCGCTTGATGGCTCTCGTTGTATCTCTCTTCAGCAGGGGTGCTGGGCGCACGGAGCGGGGTCATCAGCCAGGTACACAAAGGATAGCCTTTGTCCCCGATAAGCCATCCGCGTGGGTGAGGCTGGGCCTGGAACATGTCTGCCACAGAAGTCTGTCGCAGGATGAAGGCATCGTGGCTGCTGCCTGGAAAGTGGGCATTGACAGCTAGGATGAGCTGCCTGTGGTCACACACCAGCTGGACGTTCAGCGAATGGTAGCCCTTCTGGTTGCGGTAATCCTCGGCATTCTCCAGAGGTGCCCGCAAAGCCACATGCGTGCAGTCAATGGCGCCCTGCACCATGGGGAAGCCCGCGAATGCTGCAAAGCCCATTGCACGCTGTTGCTGCTTGGCAAGGGCCATGGAGAAGGAGATGAACTGACGTCTCCTTTTGAAAAGGGCATTGGTCACCTGGCGGATGCAGCAATGCACGGCGAACTGGGAGATGTTGGCAATGTCCCCAGTAGCGGATTGGAAGGAGCCGGTGGCATAGAAGTTGAGAGCCACCGTCACCTTGACTGCCACCGACAGAGACGTCCTGCTCCTCAGCTGTGGCTGCAGATCACCGCCAAGCAGCTGGCAGATCTCTGTGACCACGTCCCTTCTGAATCGCAGCCTCCGAACACACTGCTCCTCAGACATGTTGAGATAGGAGAACTGCTGGCGGTATACCCTGGGTGGATAAGGCCTCCTTTACCGACGCCTGTTGCCCCCTCTCCATCTAGCTAGGGCTGCCACTCTCTCACGGCGTCTGTGAGCCCTTTGGATGTAATTGAGAAAGCCTGCGTTGACACCCATTGCAGCCCCCATAATATGCTGGCAAACAATGAGATGTCAATGAAGGCAAAGACTAGTGGAAATCTGTGGCCTGAAGCCAGAAGTACCTGTCCGAGTGTTGGGCCAAAGCAGAAAGCTATCTACCTTGGTCTCTCTCCAAAGATCCGTTTCGCAAGAGGGAGTGCTGCGAAATGACAGCCTTTTATATTGCAGGAGGAGTGCCCTTTAATTTGCGCCCCCCGCGCCCCGCATCGGCTGAACACTGTTCCACTTAACAGTCGCTAGGGGCGCCAGGCGCACAATGGGGCGCCGCCACTGAAGTTCCGGTTGGGGGCGCACAAAGGGCGTTGCACGAGGAAATGACGTCATGATCTGCGCGCGCAGCTCAGCGCGCGCAAAGACTTTGCGCCGCCGCTAAATCTCTAGTGAAGTTGGGGCGAGGCGCAGTTCTCGCTGCGCCCGGGCGCTACCCGCCTAGCGCCCTACATCTACTCCTCCTAAGGCGCTAACGGCTGGCGCAACCAACTGAATTTCTAGGCCCAAGTCTTTGGAGTGGGACTCGAACCCACAACCTGCTGACCCAGAGGTAAGAGTGCTACCCGCTGAACCATAGCTGACACAAGGCCTAAAGGCCTGAGGCCTCCATTGAATCCAGGCATGTTTGCAGGCTTGGCATTGAATCACGGGCCGAAGCTGGCGTCTCCACCCGGGTCCACGCTGCCTTAGGTCAGCCAGATCTCGCAGGAGCCGAACCTGCCACGTCCCACTGTTGAAGAATTAAGAGGCCTGCGCGTCGATAAGGGCTGAATCTTGTTTTTTGCCTGGTTGCTAAGCATCTTTGTCCTTTCGCAGAGAGCGTCCGGGGGGAGGGGAGTGTGGAGGCTGAGCTGGACGGTTTTTACAGCTCTCAAACTCTGTGGACTCCGATCCCTCGGTGACTTGCTGGAAGCTTGATTCGCAAGCTTGATTTTCAGGGTTGGTGGGGAGCGGCTTGGGCCCAACACAGTCTGTCTGGAGAATCGGACAGGCTTGGGCCCAACACAGTCTGTCTGGAGAATCGGACAGGCTTGGGCCCAACACCGTCTGTCTCATCTTCTTCTTAGGCAGTCCCTCGGAACCGAGGATGACTTGCTTCCACACTAAAAATGAGTTCTCAGGAGACTGATGAGTCCAATGCGGGACCTACAGTCTCTGTCACAGGTGGGGCAGACGGTGGTTGAAGGGACGGGTGGGTGGGGTGCTTGGGTTGACGTGCGCTCCTTCCGCTGTTTGCGCTTGGCTTCCGCTTGCTCCCGGCGAAGAGACTCGAGGTGTTCGCCGCCTTCCCGGATGCTTCTCCTCCACTTTGTGCGGTCTTGGGCCAGGGATTCCCAGGTGTCGGTGGGGATGTTACACTTTTTCAAGGAGGCTTGGGCCCAACACAGTCTGTCTGGAGAATCATACAGGCTTGTGGCTCTTTTCTCTAGAAAAGAGAAGGCTGAGGGGTGACCTGATAGAGATCTTTAAGATTATTTAAGATTTTGAGAGGGTAGAGGTATTGAAGGTGTTTCCACTTGTGGGGGAGACCAGAACTAGGGGCCATCAATATAAGAGAGTCACTGATAAATCCACTAGGGAATTCAGGAGAAAATTCTTTACCCAGAGAGTGGTGAGAATGGGGAACTCGCTACCACAGGGAGTGGTTGAGGCGAAGAGCAGAGATACATTTAAGGGGAAGCTGGATAAACACACGAGGGAGAAAGGAATAGAAGGATATGGTGATGGGTTGAGATGACGAGGGGTGGGAGGAGGCTGGTGTTGGTGGGGTGAGATGAAGAGGGGTGGGAGGAGGCTGGTGTTGATGGGGTGAGATGAAGAGGGGTGGGAGGAGGCTGGTGTTGATGGGGTGAGATGAAGAGGGGTGGGAGGAGGCTGGTGTTGGTGGGGTGAGATGAAGAGGGGTGGGAGGAGGCTGGTGTTGATGGGGTGAGATGAAGAGGGGTGGGAGGAGGCTGGTGTTGGTGGGGTGAGATGAAGAGGAGTGGGAGGAGGCTGGTGTTGATGGGGTGAGATGAAGAGGGGTGGGAGGAGGCTGGTGTTGATGGGGTGAGATGAAGAGGAGTGGGAGGAGGCTGGTGTTGATGGGGTGAGATGAAGAGGGGTGGGAGGAGGCTGGTGTTGATGGGGTGAGATGAAGAGGAGTGGGAGGAGGCTGGTGTTGATGGGGTGAGATGAAGAGGGGTGGGAGGAGGCTGGTGTTGGTGGGGTGAGATGAAGAGGGGTGGGAGGAGGCTGGTGTTGATGGGGTGAGATGAAGAGGGGTGGGAGGAGGCTGGTGTTGGTGGGGTGAGATGAAGAGGAGTGGGAGGAGGCTGGTGTTGATGGGGTGAGATGAAGAGGGGTGGGAGGAGGCTGGTGTTGATGGGGTGAGATGAAGAGGGGTGGGAGGAGGCTGGTGTTGATGGGGTGAGATGAAGAGGAGTGGGAGGAGGCTGGTGTTGATGGGGTGAGATGAAGAGGAGTGGGAGGAGGCTGGTGTTGATGGGGTGAGATGAAGATGGGTGAGAGGAGGCTGGTGTTGATGGGGTGAGATGAAGAGGAGTGGGAGGAGGCTGGTGTTGATGGGGTGAGATGAAGAGGGGTGGGAGGAGGCTGGTGTTGATGGGGTGAGATGAAGAGGAGTGGGAGGAGGCTGGTGTTGATGGGGTGAGATGAAGAGGGGTGGGAGGAGGCTGGTGTTGGTGGGGTGAGATGAAGAGGGGTGGGAGGAGGCTGGTGTTGATGGGGTGAGATGAAGAGGGGTGGGAGGAGGCTGGTGTTGGTGGGGTGAGATGAAGAGGAGTGGGAGGAGGCTGGTGTTGATGGGGTGAGATGAAGAGGGGTGGGAGGAGGCTGGTGTTGATGGGGTGAGATGAAGAGGAGTGGGAGGAGGCTGGTGTTGATGGGGTGAGATGAAGAGGGGTGGGAGGAGGCTGGTGTTGATGGGGTGAGATGAAGAGGAGTGGGAGGAGGCTGGTGTTGATGGGGTGAGATGAAGAGGGGTGGGAGGAGGCTGGTGTTGGTGGGGTGAGATGAAGAGGGGTGGGAGGAGGCTGGTGTTGATGGGGTGAGATGAAGAGGGGTGGGAGGAGGCTGGTGTTGGTGGGGTGAGATGAAGAGGAGTGGGAGGAGGCTGGTGTTGATGGGGTGAGATGAAGAGGGGTGGGAGGAGGCTGGTGTTGATGGGGTGAGATGAAGAGGGGTGGGAGGAGGCTGGTGTTGATGGGGTGAGATGAAGAGGAGTGGGAGGAGGCTGGTGTTGATGGGGTGAGATGAAGAGGAGTGGGAGGAGGCTGTTGTTGATGGGGTGAGATGAAGAGGGGTGGGAGGAGGCTGGTGTTGATGGGGTGAGAGGAAGGGGGTGGGAGGAGGCTGGTGTTGATGGGGTGAGATGAAGAGGGGTGGGAGGAGGCTGGTGTTGATGGGGTGAGATGAAGAGGGGTGGGAGGAGGCTGGTGTTGATGGGGTGAGATGAAGAGGGGTGGGAGGAGGCTGGTGTTGATGGGGTGAGATGAAGAGGGGTGGGAGGAGGCTTGTGTGGAGCATAAACACCGGCACGGACCAGTTGGGCCGAATGGCCTGTTTCTGTGTTGTAAATACTGTGTAATTCTAAGTACAGTCACACCTGTGGAAATGGACAATGGGAGTTTGGACTGGCAGGGGTGAGGGAGATGCAACGCTGATGTATATACATCCCACCTCATACAAGTCAAGCTTATGCAACCCATCTTCATAATTTAAGCCTTTAATCACCTCCAAGTTCCCCTCCAAGTCACACACCATCCTGATTTGGAGATTTATCAGCCGTTCCTTCATCGTCGCTGGGTCAAAATCCTGGAACTCCCTCCCTAACAGCACTGTGGGAGCACCTTCACCACACGGACTGCAGCGGTTCAAGAAGGCGGCTCACCACCACCTTCTCAAGGGGCAACTAGGGATGGGCAATAAATGCTGGCCTTGCCAGCGACGCCCTGATCCCACGAATGACTTTAAAAAAAAGGGGATCGGATGGACATCACTGGCTGACAAGAGTTAATCCCTTCTGTTCAGTAGCTACGTGAAGATTGGAAGACACAAATTAAAAAGTTAGCACGCATTATTAGAGCAAACAACAATAACAACAACCTGCATTTATATAGTGCCTTTAACGTAGTAAAACGACCCAGGGCGCTTCACAGGAGCGATTATCAAACAAAATTTGACACCGAGCCACATCAGGAGATATTAGGACAGGTGACCAAAAGCTGGGTCAAAGAGGTCGGTTTGAAGGAGCGTCTTAAAGGAGGAGAGAGAGGCGGAGAGGTTTAGGGAGGGAATTCCAGAGCTTAGGGCCCAGGCAGCTGAAGGCACGGCCGCCAATGGTGGAGCGATGGAAATCGGGGGATGTGCAAGAGGACAGAATTGGAGGAGCGCCGAGATCTCGGGGAGGGTTGTAGGTGCTGGAGGAGGTTACAGAGATAGGGATGGTTGTAGGGGCTGGAGGAGGTTACAGAGATAGGGAGGGTTGTAGGGCTGGAGGAGGTTACAGAGATAGGGAGGGTTGTAGGGGCTGGAGGAGGTTACAGAGATAGGGAGGGTTGTAGGTGCTGGAGGAGGTTACAGAGATCGGGAGGGTTGTAGGAGCTGGAGGAGGTTACAGAGATAGGGAGGGTTGTAGGGGGCTGGAGGAGGTTACAGAGATAGGGAGGGTTGTAGGGGCTGGAGGAGGTTACAGAGATAGGGAGGGTTGTAGGGGCTGGAGGAGGTTACAGAGATCGGGAGGGTTGTAGGGGCTGGAGGAGGTTACAGAGATAGGGAGGGTTGTAGGGGCTGGAGGGGGTTACAGAGATAGGGAGGATTGTAGGGGCTGGAGGGGGTTACAGAGATAGGGAGGGTTGTAGGGGCTGGAGGAGGTTACAGAGATGGGGAGGGTTGTAGGGGGCTGGAGGAGGTTACAGAGATAGGGAGTGTTGTAGGGGCTGGAGGAGGTTACAGAGATAGGGAGGGTTGTAGGGGCTGGAGGAGGTTACAGAGATAGGGAGGGTTGTAGGGGCTGGAGGAGGTTACAGAGATAGGGAGGGTTGTAGGGGCTGGAGGAGATTACAGAGATAGGGAGGGTTGTAGGGGCTGGAGGGGGTTACAGAGATAGGGAGGGGCGAGAGGGCCATGGAGGGATTTTAAAACAAGGATGAGAATTTTAATGACAGAATAGGCAGCTGAGATTGGGAGACTGCCAATAGAAACTCACAAAAACGAATCTGGGATTAGGATTTACTGAAGCGAGAATAATGTCCAATTCACAGAAATGCCTGAAGGGCTATCTCCGATCACCCGATTCTGGTCTCCGTATTTGAAAAAGGATATAGAGGCACTGGAGAAGGTGCAAAGAAAGATTCACAAGAATGATACCAGAACTGAGAAGTTATAACTATCAGGAAAGATTGAACAGGCTGGGGCTCTTTTCTCCAGAAAAGAGAAGGCTGAGGGGTGACCTGATGGAGGTCTTTCAAATTATGGAAGGGTTCGACAGGGTAGACGTAGAGAAGATGTTTCCACTTGTGTGGTTAGTCTTTCACGACCTGAGGACGTCCCAAAGTGCTTCACAGACAATTAAACACTTTTTTGAAGTGTACACTGTTGTAATGTAGGAAACTCGGCAGCGAATTGCGCACAGCAAGCTCCCACAAACAGCAATGCGATAATGACCAGAGCCTCTGATGTTGATTAAGGGATAAATATTGGGCGAGGACACCAAGGAGAACTCCACTGTGCTCCTTTGAAATAGTTCCATGGGATCTTTTACGTCCACGTGAGAGGGAAAACTGAGCCTCAGTTTAATGTCTCATCTGAAAGACGGCACCTCCGACAGTGCAGCACCCCCTCAATACTGCCCCTCCGACAGTGCGGCGCTCCCTCAGTACTGCCCCTCCGACAGTGCGGCGTTCCATCAGTACTGACCCTCCGACAGTGCGGCGCTCCCTCAGTACTGCCCCTCCGACAGTGCGGCGCTCCCTCAGTACTGACCCTCCGACAGTGCGGCGCTCCCTCAGTACTGTCCCTCCGACAGTGCGGCGCTCCCTCAGAACAGACCCTCCGACAGTGCGGCGCTCCCTCAGTACTGCCCCTCCGACAGTGCGGCGCTCCCTCAGTACTGCCCCTCCAACAGTGCGGCGTTCCCTCAGTACTGACCCTCTGACAGTGCGGCGCTCCCTCAGTACTGCCCCTCCGACAGTGCGGCGCTCCCTCAGTACTGACCCTCCGACAGTGCGGCGCTCCCTCAGTACTGACCCTCCGACAGTGCGGCGCTCCCTCAGTACTGACCCTCCGACAGTGTGGCGCTCCCTCAGTACTGCCCCTCCGACAGTGCGGCACACCCTCAGTACTGCCCCTCCGACAGTGCGGCGCTCCCTCAGTACTGCCCCTCCGACAGTGCGGCGCTCCCTCAGTACTGACCCTCCGACAGTGCGGCGCTCCCTCAGTACTGACCCTCCGACAGTGCGGCGCTCCCTCAGTACTGACCCTCCGACAGTGTGGCGCTCCCTCAGTACTGCCCCTCCGACAGTGCGGCACACCCTCAGTACTGCCCCTCCGACAGTGCGGCGCTCCCTCAGTACTGACCCTCCGACAGTGTGGCGCTCCCTCAGTACTGCCCCTCCGACAGTACTGGCACTGGAGAGTCAGCCTGGATATTTGTGCTCAAGTATCTGGAGTGGGACTTGAACCCACGACCTTCTGACTCAGAGGCGAGGGTGCTGCCCACTGAGCCACAAATATAAGATAGTCACTAATAAATCCCATAGGGAATTCAGGAGAAACTTCTTTCCCCACAGAGTGGTGAGAATGTGGAACTCGCTACCACAGGGAGTGGTTGAGGCGAAGAGCAGAGATACATTTAAGGGGAAGCTGGATAAACACATGAGGGAGAAAGGAATAGAAGGATATGGTGATGGGGTGAGATGAAGATGGGTGAGAGGAGGCTGGTGTTGATGGGGTGAGATGAAGAGGGGTGGGAGGAGGCTGGTGTTGATGGGGTGAGATGAAGAGGGGTGGGAGGAGGCTGGTGTTGATGAGGTGAGATGAAGAGGGGTGGGAGGAGGCAGGTGTTGATGAGGTGAGATGAAGAGGGGTGGGAGGAGGCTGGTGTTGATGGGGTGAGATGAAGAGGGGTGGGAGGAGGTTGGTGTTGATGGGGTGAGATGAAGAGGGGTGGGAGGAGGCTGATGTTGATGGGGTGAGATGAAGAGGGGTGGGAGGAGGCTGGTGTTGATGGGGTGAGATGAAGAGGGGTGGGAGGAGGCTGGTGTTGATGGGGTGAGAGGAAGAGGGGTGGGAGGAGGCTGGTGTTGATGGGGTGAGAGGAAGAGGGGTGGGAGGAGGCTGGTGTTGATGGGGTGAGATGAAGAGGGGTGGGAGGAGGCTGGTGTTGATGGAGTGAGATGAAAAGGGGTGGGAGGAGGCTGGTGTAGACGGGGTGAGATGAAGAGGGGTGGGAGGAGGCTGGTGTAGACGGGGTGAGATGAAGAGGGGTGGGAGGAGGCTGGTGTTGATGGGGTGAGAGGAAGAGGGGTGGGAGGAGGCTGGTGTTGATGGGGTGAGATGAAGAGGGGTGGGAGGAGGCTGGTGTTGATGGAGTGAGATGAAAAGGGGTGGGAGGAGGCTGGTGTAGACGGGGTGAGATGAAGATGGGTGGGAGGAGGCTGGTGTTGATGGGGTGAGATGAAGAGGGGTGGGAGGAGGCTGGTGTTGATGGGGTGAGATGAAGAGGGGTGGGAGGAGGCTGGTGTTGGTGGGGTGAGATGAAGAGGGGTGGGAGGAGGCTGGTGTTGATGGGGTGAGATGAAGAGGGGTGGGAGGAGGCTGGTGTTGACGGGGTGAGATGAAGAGGGGTGGGAGGAGGCTGGTGTTGACTGGGTGAGATGAAGAGGGGTGGGAGGAGGCTGGTGTTGACGGGGTGAGATGAAGAGGGGTGGGAGGAGGCTGGTGTTGGTGGGGTGAGATGAAGAGGGGTGGGAGGAGGCTGGTGTTAATGGGGTGAGATGAAGAGGGGTGGGAGGAGGCTTGTGTGGAGCATAAACACCGGCACGGACCAGTTGGGCCGAATGGCCTGTTTCTGTGTTGTAAATACTGTGTAATTCTAAGTACAGTCACACCTGTGGAAATGGACAATGGGAGTTTGGACTGGCAGGGGTGAGGGAGATGCAACGCTGATGTATATACATCCCACCTCATACAAGTCAAGCTTATGCAACCCATCTTCATAATTTAAGCCTTTAATCACCTCCAAGTTCCCCTCCAAGTCACACACCATCCTGATTTGGAGATTTATCAGCCGTTCCTTCATCGTCGCTGGGTCAAAATCCTGGAACTCCCTCCCTAACAGCACTGTGGGAGCACCTTCACCACACGGACTGCAGCGGTTCAAGAAGGCGGCTCACCACCACCTTCTCAAGGGGCAACTAGGGATGGGCAATAAATGCTGGCCTTGCCAGCGACGCCCTGATCCCACGAATGACTTTAAAAAAAAGGGGATCGGATGGACATCACTGGCTGACAAGAGTTAATCCCTTCTGTTCAGTAGCTACGTGAAGATTGGAAGACACAAATTAAAAAGTTAGCACGCATTATTAGAGCAAACAACAATAACAACAACCTGCATTTATATAGTGCCTTTAACGTAGTAAAACGACCCAGGGCGCTTCACAGGAGCGATTATCAAACAAAATTTGACACCGAGCCACATCAGGAGATATTAGGACAGGTGACCAAAAGCTGGGTCAAAGAGGTCGGTTTTAAGGAGCGTCTTAAAGGAGGAGAGAGAGGCGGAGAGGTTTAGGGAGGGAATTCCAGAGCTCGGGGCCCAGGCAGCTGAAGGCACGGCCGCCAATGGTGGAGCGATGGAAATCGGGGGATGTGCAAGAGGACAGAATAGGAGGAGCGCAGAGATCTCGGGGAGGGTTGTCGGTGCTGGAGGAGGTTACAGAGATCGGGAGGGTTGTAGGAGCTGGAGGAGGTTACAGAGATAGGGAGGGTTGTAGGGGCTGGAGGAGGTTACAGAGATAGGGAGGGTTGTAGGGGCTGGAGGAGGTTACAGAGATAGGGAGGGTTGTAGGGGCTGGAGGGGGTTACAGAGATAGGGAGGATTGTAGGGGCTGGAGGGGGTTACAGAGATAGGGAGGGTTGTAGGGGGCTGGAGGAGGTTACAGAGATAGGGAGGGTTGTAGGGGTTGCAGGAGGTTACAGAGATAGGGAAGTTTGTAGGAGCTGGAGGAGGTTACAGAGATAGGGAGGGTTGTAGGAGCTGGAGGAGGTTACAGAGATAGGGAGGGTTGTAGGGGGCTGGAGGAGGTTACAGAGATAGGGAGGGTTGTAGGGGATGGAGGAGGTTACAGAGATAGGGAGGGTTGTAGGTGCTGGAGGAGGTTACAGAGATAGGGAGGGTTGTAGGGGCTGGAGGAGATTACAGAGATAGGGAGGGTTGTAGGGGCTGGAGGGGGTTACAGAGATAGGGAGGGGCGAGAGGGCCATGGAGGGATTTTAAAACAAGGATGAGAATTTTAATGACAGAATAGGCAGCTGAGATTGGGAGACTGCCAATAGAAACTCACAAAAACGAATCTGGGATTAGGATTTACTGAAGCGAGAATAATGTCCAATTCACAGAAATGCCTGAAGGGCTATCTCCGATCACCCGATTCTGGTCTCCGTATTTGAAAAAGGATATAGAGGCACTGGAGAAGGTGCAAAGAAAGATTCACAAGAATGATACCAGAACTGAGAAGTTATAACTATCAGGAAAGATTGAACAGGCTGGGGCTCTTTTCTCCAGAAAAAAGAAGGCTGAGGGGTGACCTGATGGAGGTCTTTCAAATTATGGAAGGGTTCGACAGGGTAGACGTAGAGAAGATGTTTCCACTTGTGTGGTTAGTCTTTCACGACCTGAGGACGTCCCAAAGTGCTTCACAGACAATTAAATACTTTTTTGAAGTGTACACTGTTGTAATGTAGGAAACTCGGCAGCGAATTGCGCACAGCAAGCTCCCACAAACAGCAATGCGATAATGACCAGAGCCTCTGATGTTGATTAAGGGATAAATATTGGGCGAGGACACCAAGGAGAACTCCACTGTGCTCCTTTGAAATAGTTCCATGGGATCTTTTACGTCCACGTGAGAGGGAAAACTGAGCCTCAGTTTAATGTCTCATCTGAAAGACGGCACCTCCGACAGTGCAGCACCCCCTCAATACTGCCCCTCCGACAGTGCGGCGCTCCCTCAGTACTGACCCTCCGACAGTGCGGCGCTCCCTCAGTACTGCCCCTCCGACAGTGCGGCGCTCCCTCAGTACTGCCCCTCCGACAGTGCGGCGTTCCCTCAGTACTGACCCTCCGACAGTGCGGCGCTCCCTCAGTACTGACCCTCCGACAGTGCGGCGCTCCCTCAGTACTGACCCTCCGACAGTGCGGCGCTCCCTCAGTACTGCCCCTCCGACAGTGCGGCACACCCTCAGTACTGCCCCTCCGACAGTGCGGCACACCCTCAGTACTGCCCCTCCGACAGTGCGGCACACCCTCAGTACTGCCCCTCCGACAGTGCGGCGCTCCCTCAGTACTGACCCTCCGACAGTGCGGCACACCCTCAGTACTGCCCCTCCGACAGTGCGGCGCTCCCTCAGTACTGACCCTCCGACAGTGTGGCGCTCCCTCAGTACTGCCCCTCCGACAGTGCGGCACACCCTCAGTACTGCCCCTCCGACAGTGCGGCGCTCCCTCAGTACTGACCCTCCGACAGTGTGGCGCTCCCTCAGTACTGCCCCTCCGACAGTGAGGCACACCCTCAGTACTGCCCCTCCGACAGTGCGGCACACCCTCAGTACTGCCCCTCCGACAGTGAGGCACACCCTCAGTACTGCCCCTCCGACAGTGTGGCGCTCCCTCAGTACTGCCCCTCCGACAGTGCGGCACACCCTCAGTACTGCCCCTCCGACAGTGCGGCGCTCCCTCAGTACTGACCCTCCGACAGTGTGGCGCTCCCTCAGTACTGCCCCTCCGACAGTACTGGCACTGGAGAGTCAGCCTGGATATTTGTGCTCAAGTATCTGGAGTGGGACTTGAACCCACGACCTTCTGACTCAGAGGCGAGGGTGCTGCCCACTGAGCCACGAATATAAGATAGTCACTAATAAATCCCATAGGGAATTCAGGAGAAACTTCTTTCCCCACAGAGTGGTGAGAATGTGGAACTCGCTACCACAGGGAGTGGTTGAGGCGAAGAGCAGAGATACATTTAAGGGGAAGCTGGATAAACACATGAGGGAGAAAGGAATAGAAGGATATGGTGATGGGGTGAGATGAAGATGGGTGAGAGGAGGCTGGTGTTGATGGGGTGAGCTGAAGAGGGGTGGGAGGAGGCTGGTGTTGATGGGGTGAGATGAAGTGGGGTGGGAGGAGGCTGGTGTTGATGGGGTGAGATGAAGAGGGGTGGGAGGAGGCAGGTGTTGATGAGGTGAGATGAAGAGGGGTGGGAGGAAGCTGCTGTTGATGGGGTGAGATGAAGAGGGGTGGGAGGAAGCTGCTGTTGATGGGGTGAGATGAAGAGGGGTGGGAGGTGGCTGATGTTGATGGGGTGAGATGAAGAGGGGTGGGAGGAGGCTGGTGTTGATGGGGTGAGAGGAAGAGGGGTGGGAGGAGGCTGGTGTTGATGGGGTGAGATGAAGAGGGGTGGGAGGTGGCTGATGTTGATGGGGTGAGATGAAGAGGGGTGGGAGGAGGCTGGTGTTGATGGGGTGAGAGGAAGAGGGGTGGGAGGAGGCTGGTGTTGATGGGGTGAGATGAAGAGGGGTGGGAGGAGGCTGGTGTTGATGGGGTGAGATGAAGAGGGTGGGAGGAGGCTGGTGTTGATGGGGTGAGATGAAGAGGGGCGGGAGGAAGCTGGTGTTGATGGGGTGAGATGAAGAGGGGTGGGAGGAGGCTGGTGTTGATGGGGTGAGATGAAGAGTGGTGGGAGAATGCTGGTGTTGATGGGGTGAGATGAAGAGGGGTGGGAGGAGGCTGGTGTTGATGGGGTGAGATGAAGAGTGTTGGAGGAGGCTGGTGTTGATGGGGTGAGATGAAGAGTGTTGGAGGAGGCTGGTGTTGATGGGGTGAGATGAAGAGGGGTGGGAGGAGGCTGGTGTTGATGGGGTGAGATGAAGAGGGGTGGGATGAGGCTGGTGTTGATGGGGTGAGATGAAGAGGGGTGGGAGGAGGCTGGTGTTGATGGGGTGAGATGAAGAGCGGTGGGAGGAGGCTTGTGTTAATGGGGTGAGATGAAGAGGGGTGGGAGGAGGCTGGTGTTGACTGGGTGAGATGAAGAGGGGTGGGAGGAGGCTGGTGTTGACTGGGTGAGATGAAGAGGGGTGAGAGGAGGCTGGTGTGGAGCACAAACCTGATGGACCGAATGGCCTGTTTCTGTGCTGTGAATTCTGAGTCATTCTATTACACAACAGTGAACAATGAAAGTTTATTGGACATTGCCTGAACCTCTGCCAATGTGATTTGGGTTTTTATCTCGCTCACTCTTTGATTTGGTGATGTTGTCACTAGCCTTGTTGGCCTGTACCTTTGGAATTATGCAACGTATTCGGTTCAAGTCCCTGGAAATAACCAGCCGTGTTACTGGCCCAAGTCCAAAGGTCGCCTCTTTCACTCCCATACTCTACCCGCCTATCTAGAGTACAGGAGTGAGGTGGTTATGGTACTGGACTAGTAACACCTGTTCCTGAGTTCAAATCCCACCTGGGCAAGTTGTGAGAAATGAAGTCAAGAAATCTGGTGATTCATGAGCTGGGGCCAGAAGCAAAACCACCATGAAAATGACTTTTCAGGAGTGAAGTGAGGAAACACTTCTACACACAAAGGGTGGTAGAAGTTTTGAACTCTCTTCCACAAACGGCAATTGATGCTGGGTCAATGGTTAATTTTAAATCTGAAACTGATAGCGTTCTGTTAACTAAAGGTATTAAGGGATATGGTGCCAAAGGTGGGTAGATTGAGTTTCGGTTGCAGATCAGACACGATCTCATTGAATGGCGGAACGGGCTCGAGCGGCTGAATGGCCTCCTCCTGTTCCTATGTTCCTATGAAAATTACCAGATTGTCCTAAACACCCAATCTTTTAATTAACATACTTCAAATCAGACTCCACCTGGTCTGGCCTCCACCTGACTCCAGCCTCACAGGAGGAGGCCCATTCAGCTCCTCGAGCCTGTTACATAGGAACAGGAGGAGGCCCATTCAGACCCTTGCTCCTGTTACACAGGAACAGGAGGAGGCCCATTCAGCCCCTCGAGCCTGTTACACAGGAACAAGAGGAGACCCATTCAGCCCCTCGAGCCTGTTACATAGGAACAGGAGGAGGCCCATTCAGCTCCTCGAGCCTGTTACATAGGAACAGGAGGAGGCCCATTCAGACCCTTGCTCCTGTTACACAGGAACAGGAGGAGGCCCATTTAGCCCCTCGAGCCTGTTACACAGGAACAGGAGGAGGCCCATTCAGCTCCTCGAGCCTGTTACACAGGAACAGGAGGAGGCCCATTCAGCCCCTCGAGCCTGTTACACAGGAACAGGAGGAGGCCCATTCAGCTCCTCGAGCCTGTTACACAGGAACAGGAGGAGGCCCATTCAGTCCCTCGAGCCTGTTACACAGGAACAGGAGGAGGCCCATTCAGCCCCTCGAGCCTGTTACACAGGAACAGGAGGAGGCCCATTCAGCCCCTCGAGCCTGTTACACAGGAACAGGAAGAGGCCCATTCAGCCCCTCGAGCCTGTTACACAGGAACAGGAGGGGGCTCATTCAGCCCCTTGAGTGTGTTCCGCCCTTCAATGAGATCATGGCTGATCTGTATCTTAACTCCATCTACCCACCTTGGTTCTGTAACCCTCAATACCCTTACCCAACACAAATCTATCCATCTGAGTCTTTTCTGGGGGAGAGAGTTCCAGATTTCCACCACCCTTTGTGTGAAGAAGTGCTTCCTGACATCACCCCTGAACGGCCTGGCTCTAATTTTAAGGTTCTGCCCCCTTGTTCTGGACTCCGCCCACCAGAGGAAATCTTCTATTCTTCTTAGGCAGTCCCTTGGAACCGAGGATGACTTGCTTCCACACTAAAAATGAGTTCTCAGGTGACTGATGAGTCCAATGCGGGACCTACAGTCTCTGTCACAGGCGGTGGTTGGAGGGGCGGGTGGGTGGGGTGCTTGGGTTGACGTGCGCTGCTTGCGCTTGGCTGGCTTCCGCTTGCTCCCAGCGAAGAGACTCGAGGTGTTCGGCGCCTTCCCGGATGCTTCTCCTCCACTTTGTGCGGCCTTGGGGCCAGGGATTCCCAGGTGTCGGTGGGGATGTTGCACTTTTTCAAGGAGGGTGTCCTTGAAGCGTTTCCTCTGCCCACCTGGGGCTCTCTTGCCGTGTCGGAGCTCCGAGTAGAGCGCTTGTTTTGGGAGTCTCGTATCGGGCATGCGGACGATGTGGCCCATCCATCTATCAGAGCTGATCGAGCGTGGTCAGAGCTTCGATGCTGGGGATGTTGGCCTGAAATAGTTTCTCTCTCTCTACCCTATCAACTCCTTTAATCATCTCAAACACCTCAATTAGATCGCCCCTTAATCTTCTCAACTCGAGGGAATACAAGCCCGGTTGATGCAACGATGTATCTAAGGTTTACACTTAATGTTCTCTGATGTGTCCCGAGCAAGCTACACAATTGAAAAAACAGTCGTTCAAGAAGAAGGCAGCCCACCACCTTCCCAGGATGACTAGGGTGGGCACTAAAGGTGGCCTTGCCAGCGACACCCACATCCTGACCAAAAGATAGAACGGAATATCCCAACCAGGTGAGGTGGCCCCATTTCCTGAGGCCCGGACCAGGTTGGGTTAGGCATCGTAACTCCACGCTCTTCTTTAAACCGCCCTCAAAACCTACCTCTTTGAAAATGCCTTTGGCCATTTTTTCACGCTCTCTTCTTCCTCAGGTCCGCCCCTACCCACCGCACAACCCCCACCCGCCCCCGGTCCGGCAAAGCCTCGATATTAAAATTCTCATTCTTGTTTTCAAATCCCTCCATGGCCTCCTCGCCCCTCCTCCCTATCTCTGTAACCTCCTCCAAACCTCCCCGATCGCTGCGTTCCTCCAATTCTGGCCTCTTGAGCATCCCCTGATTATAATCGCTCTGACATTGGCGGCCGCGCCCGGGGCCTGAGCTCTGGAATTCCCTCCCTAAACCTCTCCGTCTCTCTCTCTCTCCTCCTTTAAGATGCTCCTTAAAACCGACCTCTCTGACCAAGTTTTTGGTCGCCCGTCCCAATATTTCCTGATGTGGCTCGGTGTCAAATTTTTGTCTGATTTATGCTCCTGTGAATCGCCTCAGGACATTAAAGATGCTATATAAATGCAAGTTGTTGTTCTAGCTGAGAAATAGGCCATTCAGCCCATCAAGCCTGTGCCAGAACTTTCCCCACATGGACCAGTTTAATCCCCAGGCCAGTCTACCCTTTAAGACCAAGTAACTATCCAATTCTTTTTAAAATGGTGATAGACTGGGAAATGTTGATGTACAAAGGGACCTGGGTGTCCTTGTACACCAGTCACTGAAAGCAAACATGCAGGTGCAGCAAGCAGTTAGGAAGGCAAATGGTATGTTGACCTTCATTGCAAGAGGATTTCAGTACAGGCGCAAAGGATGTCTTACTACATTTGTACAGGGCCTTGGTGAGGCCACACCTGGAGTACTGTGTGCAGTTTTGGTCTCCTTACCTAAGAAAGGATATACTTGCCATAGAGGGAGTGCAGCAAAGGTTCACCAGACTGATTCCTGGGATGGCAGGACTGTCATATGAGGAGAGATTGGGTCGACTAGGCCTGTATTCACTAGAGTTTAGAAGAATGAGAGGGGATCTCATTGTAACGTATAAAATTCTGACCGGGCTAGACAGACTGGATGCAGGGAGGATGTTTCCCCTGGTGGAGGGGTCTAGAATGAGGGGTCACAGTCTCAGGATACGGCGTAGGACATTTAGGACTGAGATGAGGAGAAATGTCTTCACTCAGAGGGTGGTGAACCTGTGGAATTCTCTACCACAGAAGGCTGTGGAGGCCAAGTCACTGAATATATTTAAGAAGGAGATAGATAGATTTCTAGACACAAAAGACATCAAGGGGTATGGGGAGAGAGCGGGAATATGGTATTGAGATAGAGGATCAGCCATGATCATATTGAATGGCGGAGCAGGCTCGAAGAGCCGAATGGCCGACTCCTGCTCCTATTTTTCTATGTTTCTAAAAGTATCTACAGCTTCTCCCTCAGTAACGGGTTCTGTCGGCGAACATGACCACCTAATATAGGAAGACATTTTTCCAATCCTCTTCATTTCTTTTGATTGTCTTCAATGTATTTCCTCTCGTTAGCATCTCACCGGCCAACTGATGCCATCGCTCACCGTTTACCCTCTCTGAACCTTTCGTAATCTAGAAGACCTCGATCAGGTCGCCATCTCAGTTCAAATGAACACGCGCACCTCCCCCTAACTTCCTACTCACAACGCCCTCCTCCCGGATAGCACCTTTGTGAATTTTTTGGCTTTTCTAGCCTTCCCATGATGTGTCATTCCTGTTCTTTATTATACAAGGAATGAATTGCATTGCATACCATAGCAGAGTTTGGGGCTGAAGGTATGGTGTTGGGTTCATGTAGAGGGGGCTTGAGCCAAACCTTCACTCGGGGTGTATCTGAACTGGAAGTACAAGAATAAAGGATTCTCATTTATCCAACACCTTTCACATCCTGAGCACGTCCCAAAACGCTTCACAGCCAAGGAGTTACATATATTTATCAATATCTATCTGTATAATACTCTAAATCACACTCTATATATCTCACTATCTCTCTCTCTCTATCTATCTGTCTATCTGTCTATCCATCTGTCTATCTATCTGTCTGTCCATCTGTCTGTCCATCTATCTATCCATCTCTCTATCTATCTATCTCTCTCTCTCTCTCTCTATTTATCCATCTATCTGTCTATATAGATAGATACTAGCTGGGGGAGCCCGGCTTTGCCAGGGCTGTTTTGGTCCGGGCGGTTTAAATCGAGTGCGAGGCTTTGGGGCCTCTCTGTGTCCCTCTGTGAATCTGCTGCCGGGCAACATTTTAACTCGAGTCCCAGGCTTTTGGGCCCTGTCTGTGTCCCTCTCTCAATCAGCTGCCAGGCAACATTTCTACCTTTTAATACCTTGAAAGATGAAAGTGAAAGTACTTATAAAACGTTTTTGGTAAATCTTATGTTATTTTTAAAAGAGACACTAACTTTTTCAAAGCTGGATGATCAAAGTAGTTTGAGCTGGAAGCTGAAGTAATGGCAGTGAAACAATGGCTGCCAGATCCCTGAGATGAAAATGATTAGTCCCGCCCACACACACACACCGATTGGCCAACCATCAGGGGACCGTACTGTAGGATTGGTCAATCGTGACGGCACAGGATTGGTGGAACCTTGACGTCAGTCAATCAATGCTAAGTAGCAGATAATGAGTTTAATTTTGAAGGTTTTTTGCATAAGGCGCGAACAATTTTCGTCCGACCGAAAAGTAAATACGCTTACGACCGTCCCGGAAGCGTAAGCTTTCTTCGGAGGTAACGCGCGCGTAAGTACGCTTTATAACTTTCGAGCGCATAGCCGGACAGACGCACACCCGAGGACAGAAGGACAGACAGACAGATCGACTCGTTTATATATATAGATAGATGTCAATCATATCACTCTCTCTCTATATATATATCACTATCTGTGTATGAATATATATATATATTTATGCCTGTCTATATATGTACATCACTATATTTAGCTCTCTCTATCTGTCTGTATATATATATGTATGTATCATCTCTCTCTATTTTTATATCTGTATCTCTCTATATATCTATATATCTCACTATAAATCACTAAATCTCACTATATATCTCTATATTTGACTAACCTGTTGACCTGCCTGAGAACAATTATCCTCTAACTGACCTGTTGATCAGTTGAGAACAATTATCCTCTAACTGACCTGTTGATCAGTTGAGAGCAATTATCCTCTAACTGACCTGTTGATCAGTTGAGAACAATTATCCTCTAACTGACCTGTTGATCAGTTGAGAACAATTATCCTCTAACTGACCTGTTGATCAGTTGAGAACAATTATCCTCTAACTGACCTGTTGATCAGTTGAGAACAATTATCCTCTAACTGACCTGTTGATCAGCCTGAGAACAATTATCCTCTAATTGACCCAGGATGGCCCAATAATTGCACCTTGTGGCCTTAAACAGATACGCATTGTTACGCCGCACTGTATGTTAGCAGCAGAATAATACACGGTGCATTACTCGGTCATTATTAAACAGCGTCTCCTCTGATCTACCATCAACAATGCCACCGGAGGTCCACCAGAATTTTAAAAGAATGCATGGAGTGGGATTGAGCCACTCAGAACAGCAAGATCCCACGTTTGATCTGTGCTGAGTTAGCCGGTCTTCCTGTGGGCTTCAGTGCCAGCTACAATTCAATGTTCTTGGATAGCCATTGCTCAGCCAATGACATGCCCACCCTCTCTTTGGTAGGTGCTCTTGTGTGGCTGCTTGCCGTCTGATACTCGTGTGTGTTCCGTTTTTCCCGCTAGCCTTTGGCCCAGTGGTCAGTGTTCCCGCCTGTGGGTCAGAAGGCCCAAGGGTTCGATCCGCGCTCCCGACAGTCCCGGCGAGTGTGGAGACCGGAACTCCGGCTGGGAATTGACAGTTCCGGGATGCTCTCGTCCGGTGGGTGTGGGAGCCCATAAAACCCTCCTGCCCTATAGGACTAACCTCCCCCCCACCGCCTTATCGGCCACGATAAAGATGGTCACAGCCATCAAGGGAGTGTTCACATCGTGGTCTGTCAGACTGTTAATCAGCTCGCAAATCCTTCCGGCACTTCATGCTGTTCTCCAAGGGTAGTGTTGAAACCCTCATCCATGCCTTTGTTACCTCTAGACTTGACTATTCCAACGCACTCCTGGCTGGCCTCCCACATTCCACCCTACGTAAACTTGAGGTCTTCCAAAGCTCGGCTGCCTTTGTCCTAACTCGCACCAAGTCCCGTTCACCCATCACCCCTGTGCTCGCTGACCTACATTGGCTCCCGGTTAAGCAACACCTTGACTTCAAAATTCTCATCCTTGTTTTCAAATCCCTTCTCGCCCCTCCCTATCTCTCTAACCTCCTCCAGCCCCTACAACCCTCCCTATCTCTGTAACCTCCTCCAGCCCCTACAACCCTCCCTATCTCTGTAACCTCCTCCAGCCCCTACAACCCTCCATATCTTTGTAACCTCCTCCAGCCCCTACAACCCTCCCTATCTCTATAACCTCCTCCAGCCCCTACAACCCTCCCTACCTCTGTAACCTCCTCCAGCCCCTACAACCCTCCCTATCTCTGTAACCTCCTCCAGCCCCTACAACCCTCCCTATCTCTGTAAACTCCTCCAGCCCCTACAACCCTCCCTATCTCTGTAACCTCCTCCAGCCCCCTACAACTCTCCCTATCTCTGTAACCTCCTCCAGCCCCTACAACCCTCCCTATCTCTGTAACCTCCTCCAGCCCCTACAACCCTCCCTATCTCTGTAACCTCCTCCAGCCACCTACAACCCTCCCTATCTCTGTAACCTCCTCCAGCCCCTACAACCCTCCCTATCTCTGTAACCTCCTCCAGCCCCTACAACCCTCCCTATCTCTGTAACCTCCTCCAGCCCCTACAACCCTCCATATCTCTGTAACCTCCTCCAGCCCCTACAACCCTCCCTATCTCTGTAACCTCCTCCAGCCACTACAACCCTCCCTATCTCTGTAACCTCCTCCAGCCCCCTACAACCCTCCCTATCTCTGTAACCTCCTCCAGCCCCTACAACCCTCCCTATCTCTGTAACCTCCTCCAGCCCCTACAACCCTCCCTATCTCTGTAACCTCCTCCAGCCCCTACAACCCTCCCTATCTCTGTAACCCCCTCCAGCCCCTACAATCCTCCCTATCTCTGTAACCTCCTCCAGCCCCTACAACCCTCCCTATCTCTGTAACCTCCTCCAGCCCCTACAACCCTCCCTATCTCTGTAACCTCCTCCAGCCCCTACAACGCTCCCAGATCTCTGTGTTCCTCTAATTCCGGCCTCTTGCGCATCCCCCGATTTCCATCGCTCCACCATTGGCGGCCGTGCCTTCAGCCGCCTGGGCCCTGAGCTCTGGAATTCCCTCCCTAAACCTCTCCGCCTCTCTCTCTCCTCCTTTAAGACGCTCCTTAAAACCGACTTCTTTGACCAAGCTTTTGGTCACCTGCCCTAATATCTCCTTATGTGGCTCAGTGTCAAATTTTGTCTGATAATCACTCCTGTGAAGCGCCTTGGGACGTTTTACTACATTAAAGGCGCTGAATAAATGCAAGTTGTTGTTGTAGTGTGCGAAGATACAAAAACAACAATGACACTACCCTGCCAGACTGTTACTCAGCCTGCGACTCCTTCCACAACATCGCGCCGATTGAAATGGCAGCAAAACCCGGCACGAAGATCCCACACACCGCTCCCACTTCAATCCCAGATATCTGAACATTTGAGTCTGCTCCTTTGACAAATGGGACGGTTCCTTTTAAGAGTAAAATGTCAGCTCACTGCTAAAGCCCATCACTTCACAGATCGCACTTTGAGCTTCAGCAGGGCTTGGCCCAGGAGTCATAAACGTTGCTGGAGAGTGAGGTCAGCGAGCAGATAAGTGGTTGGACTTTAGGACCCCAAGGGAGTAGCACCGTACCCTTATCACCCATGTGGCATGCCTATATATAGGGTACCTAAACTACCTTGCTTAATTACTCCAGAGCTTCACACTTGAAGAGGTAAGTCTTTATAAGAAGGATACCTTGTGAGGCCAAGGTTTGCTAATTCGGTGGCATTTTGCATGTGACTTTCACTTGTAATGGCTTGTATCAAAGGTTGTATTGTTTGTGATTCATGCAGTCATAATGCATTGACAGCACTGCATGGTATAGTAGTGCTATCACCGAGCCAGTTATATACTCACCTTCTGCAGCACCACAGGTGACGGTTAATCAGGAAGATTACCAGTGATCATTTCGACAAGAACATGGTCTGGCGATGGAACGAGAGGCTCGGCGGGGCAATATCGGAAGGGGAAACTGCCTAGAGTACCTTTCACTTTTGAAATGGTCCAAACAGAAAGTGCCTTTCACGCCCTCAGGATGTCTCAAAGCGCATCCCAGCCATTGAAGCATTTTCGAAGTGTAGTAATATAGAGAAATGTGGCAGCCAATTTGCGCACAGCAAGCTCCCAAGAATATGATAACGAGCAGATCGTCTGAGGTTTTTTTATTAAAGTGATGTTAGTTGAGAGATAAATATTGGCCCCAGGACACTGGGGAGAACTCCCCCCTGCTCAGGATAATGGTCAGTGGGCTTAGCACTCTCATTTCTGAGTCAGGAGGTTCTGGGTTCAAGTCCCACTCCACAGACTTGAGCCTATAATCCAGGCTGACACTCCCGGTGCCAGTATTGAGGGAGCGCCATACTGTCGGAGGGGCAGTACTGAGGGAACACCGCACTGTCGGAGGGTCAATTTTGAGGGAGCGCCGCACTGTCGGGAGGGCAGTACTGAGGGAGTGCTGCACTGTCGCAGGTGCAGTACTGAGGGAGCGCTCCATTGTCGGAGGGGCAGTACTGAGGGAGTGCCGCACTGTCGGAGGTGCAGTACTGAGGGAGCGCTCCATTGTCGGAGGGGCAGTACTGAGGGAGCGCTCCGTTGTCGGAGGGGCAGTACTGAGGGAGTGCCGCACTGTCGGAGGGGCAGTACTGAGGGAGCGCTGCACTGTTGGAGGGGCGGTACTGAGGGAGCGCTCCATTGTCGGAGGGGTAGTACTGAGGGAGTGCCGCACTGTCGGAGGGGCAGTACTGAGGGAGTGCTGCACTGTCGGAGGGGCAGTACTGAAGAAGTGCCATACTGTCGGAGGGGCAGTACTGAGGGAGCACCGCACTGTCGGAGGGGCAATTTTGAGGGAGCGCCGCACTGTCGGAAGGGCGGTACTGAGGGAGCGCTCCATTGTCGGAGGGGCAGTACTGAGGGAGTGCCGCACTGTCGGAGGGGCAGTACTGAGGGAGCGCCGCACTGTTGAAGGGGCGGTACTGAGGGAGTGCTCCATTGTCGGAGGGGCAGTACTGAGGGAGTGCCGCACTGTCGGAGGGGCAGTACTGAGGGAGCGCCGCACTGTCGGAGGGGCGGTACTGAGGGAGCGCTCCATTGTCGGAGGGGCGGTACTGAGGGAGCGCTCCATTGTCGGAGGGGCGGTACTGAGGGAGCGCTTCACTGTCAGAGGGGCGGTACTGAGGGAGCGCTTCACTGTTGGAGGGGCGGTACTGAGGGAGCGCTGCACTGTCGGAGGTACCGTCTTTCAGATGATACTTTAAACCGAGGCCCCGTCTGCCCTCTCAGGCGGATGTAAAAGATCCCACGGCCACTATTTCTAAGAAGAGCAGGGGGAGTTATCCCTGGTGTCCTGAGGCTAATATTTATCCCTCAACCAAGACCGAGAACAGATGATCCGGTCATTTATCTGATTGCTGTTTGTGGGAGCTTGCTGTGCGCAAATTGGCTGCTGCAATTCCTACATGACAACAGTGACTCCACTTCATTGGCTGTAAAGCGCTTTGGGACGTCCTTCCTGTCTTTTCTTTTTGAAATGTTGGTCTACACAACAGTCAATGTAATTCCAAGTGGATTGCTTTGAAATGTGATGAGGTGTTGAGGCCCACTTCTTAAGGTAACGCAGATTGAGGTGAAAAGATTAATGCCTCATTAATACTTTTGGATTTTCTCCAGGTTTGCAATTGGACCCACAACACCCAACACCATGAAGTACATCAGCGTGGTCCTGGCATTGACTATCCTGACTGGTAAGTTGCTTTGGGATTCTCTCTAGAACAAGGTTGTCCCACTCTCGTATTGCTGGGCCTCTCAAGAGGCCTCTCACTGAGCTCCGAGCATTGAGCGTCATTGAGCGGGCTGCGTATAAACATCTCATTGATGTTTGTGGGAGCTTGCTGTGCGCAAACCGAGGGCCCCGTCTGTCCTCTCGGGTGAATGTAAAAGATCCCACGGCCACTATTTCGAAGAAGAGCAAAGGGGGAGTTCTCCCCGCTGGCCTGGGCCCAATATTTATCCCTCAATCAACATCACTAAAAAACGGATTACCTGGTCATTTATCACATTGCTGTTTGTGGGAGCTTGCTGTGCGCAAATTGGCTGCCACGTTTCCTGCATTACAACAGTGACCACACTTTAAAAAGTTCTTCATTGGCTGTGAAGCGCTTTGGGACGTCCTGAGGTGGTGAAAGGCACTGGAGAAATTAGAGTTCTTTCTCTCTGAAGTGCCGATCACCTTAAACAGGCACATTAAGGACTTCTAATGAGTAAATTTGAACAATCCGATAGAGGCCAGGCTTCCCCTCGCTGGTAAAGCCGCTTTACTCTCTCAACCTTAGATAATGGTCAGCCAGCCATGACCCAGATAAAATTAATTCCCCCCTTATCTCACTCAGTCAGCATAACCCGTCTGTTCTCTACAAGTCAAGGTTGACATCAAGTGACCTGGCCAACATTTCTCTGTGAATCAATACCACCACAAACTGATTAACTGGTCATATCTCTCATTGATTCTTGTGGGAACCTCATGTGCACAAGATGGCTGTCTACCCATCTCACAGTCACTGCACATCAAAGCAATTCCTTATGTGTGAAGCCCTCTCCGATGTGATGAAGTGCTATATAAATATATAAGCCTTTGCAATGTATTTAACTTTTGTAGTTTATTAGATTACTAATTATCCTAACCAGGAACCCTCCCAGATCTCTGCGCTCCTCAAATTCTGGCCTCTTGCGCATCCCCCGATTTTATCGCTCCACCATTGGCGGCCGTGCCTTCAGCCGCCTGGGCCCCGAGCTCTGGAATTCCCTCCCTAAACATCTCCGCCTCTCTCTCTCCTCCTTTAAGACGCTCCTTAAAACCGACTTCTTTGACCCAGTTTTGGTCGCCCGTCCTAATTTCTCCTGATGTGGCTCGGTGTCAAATGTTGTTTGATTTACGCTCCCGTGAAGCACTTTGGGAGGTTTTACTACGCTAAAGGCGCAGTATGAATGTGAGATGTTGTTGTTTGATGTCTATCTCTCTACAAGTTCTCCCTCCGTCTCTTTCTGAGTGATGGTGGCCCTATCTCCTGACCGCGTGATCTTTGCTTTCCTCCTAGGGTCCCAGGCCTATTTGTTTCCATGGCACCAGGAGCACCGCACCAGGTTTGAGGAGGCGAAAGCTGCTTTTTGGGAATATGTCAGCCAAGCCACTGACCTAGCTCAGGAAAACATTGATGCCATCAAGGAGTCGGAGCTGGGATCGGATATCAAGTACGTGTGGCTTCCCACGACAGACTAAAGGGTGGACTCAAAAACTGAAATAAAAGAGGGCCATGCAGCCCATCCCTCCAGTACCCTAACTCCCATCGAAGCCCATCCCTCCAGTACCCTAACTCTCCCATCGAAGCCCATCCCTCCAGTACCCTAACTCTCCCATCGAAGCCCATCCCTCCAGTACCCTAACTCCCATTGAAGCCCATCCCTCCAGTACCCTAACTCTCCCATCGAAGCCCCTCCAGTACCCTAACTCTCCCATCGAAGCCCATCCCTCCAGTACCCTAACTCTCCCATCGAAGCCCATCCCTCCAGTACCCTAACTCTCCCATCGAAGCCCATCTCTCCAGTACCCTAATTCTCCCATCGAAGCCCATCCCTCCAGCACCCTAACTCTCCCATCGAAGCCCATCCCTCCAGTACCCTAACACTCCCATCGAAGCCCATCCCTCCAGCACCCTAACTCTCCCATCGAAGCCCATCCCTCCAGCACCCTAACTCTCCCATCGAAGCCCATCCCTCCAGTACCCTAACTCTCCCATCGAAGCCCATCCCTCCGGTACCCTAACTCTCCCATCGAAGCCCATCCCTCCAGTACCCTAACACTCCCATCGAAGCCCATCCCTCCAGCACCCTAACTCTCCCATCGAAGCCCATCCCTCCAGCACCCTAACTCTCCCATCGAAGCCCATCCCTCCAGTACCCTAACTCTCCCATCGAAGCCCATCCCTCCAGTACCCTAACTCTCCCATCGAAGCCCATCCCTCCAGTACCCTAACTCTCCCATCGAAGCCCATCCCCCCAGTAACCTAACTCTCCCATCGAAGCCCATCCCTCCAGTACCCTAACTCTCCCATCGAAGCCCATCCCTCCAGTACCCTAATTCTCCCATCGAAGCCCATCCCTCCAGTACCCTCATTTGAAAATGGATAAGAAACTGGTTGAAGGGTCGGAAACAATGAGTAGTCATAAGAGAAGTTAGTTCAAAGGTGTGGTGGTGGGGGGGATTAAACTGAGGGCCCCGTCTGCCCTCTCAGGTGGACATAAAAGATCCCATGGCCACTATTGGAAGACAAGCAGGGGGGAGTTCTCCCTGGTGTCCTGAGGCCAATATTAAGCCCTCAAACAAAAAAAAACACGATTAACCGGCCATTCATCTTGTTGCTGCTTGTGGGATCTTGCTGTGCCTGGTGTTTTCCCAGCATATGGTGTTGCGCTTCAGAGTATTAAACCTCAAGAGATGCGATGTGCCTTTTTGTTTTGTTTTAAGCTGTCTTGAAATGGTCTACTTGCCAACTAATGAATCCACCACTTCCCTTTCTCAAGTGAGAGGATCGGACAGAGCATCAATGAAGCCAACCTGTATGCCGTGGAGGTCAGCAGGAAGATGAGTCCTCTTGCCCAGGATCTGGTGGACAAGCTGAGCAGCAACGCCGAGATGATGCGCCAGCAGATTGCGCAGAACCTGGAAGAAGTCAATCGCAAGTTGTCCCCTTACGCCGATCAACTGAACGAGCAGATCCACCTGAGCATCAGGAACCTCCGCCAGACGCTGAAGGAGCAGGTTGACCTGAACGCGGAATCCATCCGACAGGACCTCTCCGCCGGCGCAGAGGAGCTCCAGGAGATGATCCAGCTCAGCATGGAAACCTTCAAGGAGAAGATGGCTCCTTACTCTGAAGAGGTCCAACTCAAGGTCAACCAGGGCATTGAGCAGTTCCGACAGGGCCTGGTCCCCTTCGTTGAGGAGCTCCAGGTCAAGCTGGTGCAACAGGTCCAAGAAATCGAGAAGAACATCGTCCCTTACGCTGAGGACCTGACTGACAAGCTGAAAACCTATGACCAGAATATGCGGGAACAACTGAAGACCATGTGGGAAGCTGCCCAACAGGACAACTAACTCCGCTTTCTAATTAATGCACGTAACCATAATGTAATGTTCTGAGATTCCATTTCTCTTTTCTCCCTTAACTACCCATAGGTTCTGATCGCAACTTTTCGTGATGGGACCACTACCTTGTCCAGTGAAAGATTCTCCCCCAAGCACTTCAGCTAAATGTGACCTCTGTGTGTGTGCCAATTTTGAATAAATTTTGCCTTGCAACCTCATGAATGTGAATCATCCTTCTTACTTCTTAGTTTTTAAGCTAATCCGCTTCCCTAGTGACTGAAAGCCAGGGTGCTGTTGAGGCTCGAAGTCTATGATGCTCTTAGCTCTGATCCCTCGTTTGCCTTGTTGTGGAGTATTTTAAACCAACACTCGACGCAAGGTTTTAGATCGATAGTCAAGTTGTCTTTATTGCACCGGTGGGGAGACAGTCTGCTCTGTCTTAGCCAGACTTTTCCACATTGGTACAGCAGACACTACATTTTTATACATTACAATACACATGTCAAAAAAATTCCTGCCACCTGATTGGACCTTGGCCCGCATGCATCTTCACTGATTGGTTGCCTATGCAGTGTTACATTAAAGTACCGCCTTTATTATCGGAAAAGTATATGTCCGTTATCTCTCAAGCTGTTGCTGCACCAGTCGCTGACCTCTATGACCTCTGTTGATGCCAAATGGGTCTCATCAACATTGTACTTCTGGTTGATTGTCCTCCTTTCCTGCCTCTATAGGCCTCTTTCATGTTTTACTTTCCTGCCAGAACAGAACTTACATCCTCTTAGGCCTCTTATGGTTCCATGTCCGGCTATGTTACCTCCACTGTCAGCTCAGCAACTTAGAAAAGCATACTACTGCAAAGTATGTGACGTAAGAAAACTACTAGGCACTTGGTCTAAGCATTAAACAAAGCTTTAATCAACCTGCCAGCGATGTTAGTTTAACTCTTTCCCCGCTGCAGCGTTGACGTAGCTGGGGTGCTAACGAGCAATGATGATCATAGAAACATAGAAGATAGGAGCAGGAGTAGGCCATTCGGCCCCTCGAGCCTGTTCCGCCATTCAATGAGATCATGGCTGATCATCCAAATTCAGTACCCTGTTCCTGCCTTCTCCCCATATCCCTTGATCCCTTTAGCCTTAAGAAATATATCTAACTCCTTCTTGAATTGGCCTCAACTGCCTTCTGTGGTAGAGAATTCCACAGGTTCACCACTCTTTGGGTGAAGAAATTCCTCCTCATTTCAGTCCTAAATGGCTTACCCCTTATCCTTAGACTGTGATCCCTGGTTCTGGACTCCCCAGCCATCGGGAACATCCTTCCAGCATCTAGTCTGTCCAGTCCTGTTAGAATTTTATACGTTTCGATGAGATCCCCTCTCATTCTTCTGAACTCCAGCGAGTACAAGCCCAATCGACCCAATCTCTCCTCATATGTCATTCCTGCCATCCCAGGTATCAGCCTGGTGAATCTTCGCTGAACTCCTTCCATGGCAAGAACATCCTTCCTCAGATAAGGCGACCAAAACTGCACACAATACTCAAGGTGTGGTCTCACCAAGGCCCTGTACAACTGCAGCAAGACATCCTTGTTCCTGTACTCGAACACTCTCGCTACGAAGGCCAACATACCATTTGCCTTCTTAACCGCCTGCTGCACCTGCATGCTTACCTTCAGCGACTGGTACCCAAGGACACCCAGGTCTCGTTGCACTTCCCCTTCTCCCTTCCCTCTAACGAGCAATGACGATCAGGTAAAGACCCTCTTGTCCATCCAGCCTGTCCCAGGTAATTGTGCTGCATTGTGCATCACAATATAGACACTCCGCACCCCATCCGAAACCTGTGTGATCTCCTGGGAGAGGTGAGAAGACAGATTAAAAACCCAGGGCGTGAAGAAAATCTGGGGAAGTTCCTCTCCAACCCCACTTTAGGTGATCGAAACGAGTCCAGGAGATCACTCTGTCCCCACAGTACCGACCCTTCTGTAAGAGGTGATCGCCGCCCCAGCCAGGAACAGGTCCCGCTCTCGCTCCAAGGAATTCAGCGAGTCCGCGTCCACCGCACGAGACAGCAGCCTGTTCCAGAGGTCCCGCTAGTCTCTGGGGACGTGGCCGTGGGGTCTTTTACATACACCTGAGAGGGCAGACTGTGCCTCGGCTTAACGTCTTCATCTGAAAGACGGCATCTCCGACAGTGCGGCGCTCCCTCAGTACTGCCCCTCCGACAGTGCAGCCCTCCCTCAGTACTGCCCCTCCGACAGTGCGGCGCTCCCTCGGTACTGCCCCTCCCACAGTGCGGCGCTCTCTCAGTACTGTCCCTCCGACAGTGCAGCACTCACTCAGTACTGCCCCTTCGACAGTGCAGCACTCCCTCAGTACTGCCCCTTCGACAGTGCAGCACTCCCTCAGTACTGCCCCTCCGACAGTGCGGAACTCCCTCAGTACTTCCCCTCCGACAGTGCAGCACTCCCTCAGTACTGCCCCTCCAACAGTTCAGCACTCCCTCAGTACTGCCCCTTCGACAGTGCAGCACTCCCTCAGTACTGCCCCTCCGACAGTGCGGCGCTCCCTTAGTACTGCCCCTCCGACAGTGCGGCGCTCCCTCAATACTGCCCCTCCTATTATGTCCGTGTATCTTAATGTTGTGTCCTTCAATAATCAGACAACAGACTGCAGGGAACGATTCAACAGGTGATTACTGAATGAGGGTTACTCTAGCACTAATTGTACAGATCACTACTCAGGGTTTATATACAGGTGTGGTCACTGCCGGTACTACAGTATACAGGAGCTGTAAAAAGTAGTTCTCTCCCTTAAGGTATATATACATTGCAATTCCTCCCCTTTTAGATTAACAGTACCATAATACTCATTTAACAATTAACATTTTTAATATACAATGTTATATGAAAATTGTCCATTCATATATTCAGTCTCTGGGGAGGCTTCCTGATTCTTTCTGGATAACGCCTTTCCCGAGTGTCTCGCTCTTGGTGCGGAGGCGATTCTAGCACCCTGTCGTCAGTTGACTCATCAGCTTCCAATGCTATTGTTTCTGAGGTAGATGTGACCTCTACGTCGGGTTCCTCACCAGGTACGTATGGCCGAGACATGGGGTTGACTCGTTCCTGTGACTCTAGGATCTGGTCAGCATGGCGTCTCCCGCGCTTTCCTTTCTTCCCCGCTTGGTCAGCATGGCATCTCACAATGTTCTCCCCAACATCCACTGTGTACATTAGTGGCCCCTGCCGTGTGCATATCGTTCCTGGTTGCCATTTCTCTGTTCGGTAGTCGCGGGCCAAGACTGGTTGCCCTACATTGAAGCTCCTTGTCGGCTTCTCATTGATGTGCTGGAATTGCTTACTCTCAACATCTCTTCGTACATTTGGTCTGAGCAAATCCAGACGAGATCTCAACCTTCGGTTAAAGAACATTATGGCCGGGGCCTGGTTGGTGACTGCATGTGTCGCATTTCTGTAGGCTAACAGGAAATTGTCCACCTTATGCTGCAGTGGAATGTTGTCATCGCACATGGCCTTTACTGCTTTTTTAAAGGTTTGTATGAACCTCTCAGCCAATCCATTTGTGGCTGGATGATACGGGGCGGATGTGTAATGCCTTACCCCATTCCTTTTCATAAATCTTCGAAACTCTTCGGACACAAACTGTGGTCCGTTATCAGAGCAAATCTGCTCTGGCAAGCCGTTCCTGGCAAAAATGGTCCGTAGGACTGCAATAGTTTTCTCCGTAATAACAGCAGAAAATGCTGGAAAAACTCAGCAGGTCAGGCAACATCCGTGGAGAGAAATTTGAGTTGACGTTTCGGGTTGAACCCTTCTTCAAAACTGGAAAGAAAAGAAACTAGATCGATCTAGTTTCTTTTCTTTCCAGTTTTGAAGAAGGGTTCGACCCGAAACATCAACTCAGATTTCTCTCCACGGATGTTGCCTGACCTGTTGAGTTTTTCCAGCATTTTCTGTTGTTATTTCGGATTTCCAACATCTGCAGTATTTTGCTATCGTAATAGTTTTCTCCGTGGTGGTGGAGGACATTTTGATCACCTCAGGTCATTTCGAGTGCGCATCCACGGCTATTAAAAACATTGAGTCCATGAATGGACCAGCAAAATCAATATGCACCCATTGCCATGGAGATGAGGGCCACTCCCATGGGTGTAGAGGGGCATGTGGTGGTGCATTTTGGACCTTCTGGCATCCTGAGCAGCTATTTGTCAGGTCCTTGATTTGCTGATCGATCCCCGGCCACCACACATAAGCCCTAGCAAGGCTTTTCATTTTCACCCCTCCCAGATGACCTTCGTGAAGCTCATTGAGCACTCTCTCCCTTAACTTGGGTGAAATTACCACTCGGGATCCACACATCAAGGTCCCCTGGCATACTGACAGCTGTTCTCTTCTGGATGAGAATGCTGGCAACAGTGAGTCGCCATGTGCTGGCCATCCCTTCACCGTCAAATCATATACCCGAGACAGTGTCGGGTCATTTCGGGTCTCCTTCTCTATACCAGCGTTAGTTACTGGCAAGCATTCAATTATAGCCGAATGAAATATTTCGACAGGATCCACTGCTGGTGCTTCCTCCGCAGTAGGCAATGGCAGGCGTGATCGCCCATCAGCTTTTCCATGCTGTTTAGTGCCCTTATACTCGATTTCATATTGGTGCGCCCCTAGAAAAAGGGACCATCTTTGTAGCCGTTGCGCAGTCATCACCGGAACGCCTTTCTTTGGATTAAAGATGGAGACAAGTGGTTGGTGGTCAGTCAGCAAGGTGAACTTCTGCCGTGCAGATAGTGATTGAACTTTTTCACTCCCCACACTAGGCTGAGGGCCTCCCTGTCAATCTGGGCGTAGTTACGCTCGGCTGAGGTTAGTGACCGAGACGCAAAGGCTACTGGCCTCTCCGAGCCGTCCGGGAATTTGTGCGACAGCACCGCTCCAATACCATAGGGTGATGCATCACACCCCAACCGAATTGGTAGTGCTGGGTTGAAATGAGCCAACACCTCTTTTGATGTGATCAACGCTTTGCTCTTCTGGAAAGCTCGTTTACATTCGTCACTCCACTTCCATGGTACCCCCGTTTGCAGTAGGGTGTTCAGTGGGTGTAGTACGGTAGACAAATTCGGCAAGAACTTATGGTAGTAGTTCACCAGCCCAAGGAACGACCTCAGTTGTGACACATTTTCCGGTGCTGGAGCCTTGACTACTGCCTCAATCTTTTCAGGGGAATTATGTAACCCCTCTTTATCAATAACGTGGCCACAATACGAGATCTGCTTCTGGAAAAACTCGCATTTGTGGCGGTTAGCTCGGAGCCCATATTCCTTCAATCTAGTGAGCACCTGCTCCAGGGTGGCGAGGTGATCACTGTCATTTTCGCCCGTGACCAGGATGTCGTCCAAATAACACTGGGTCCCTGGAATCCCTTGCAGGACTTGTTCCATTGCCTTTTGCCAAATAGCCGGAGCGGATGCTACCCCGAACACCAGCCGGTTGTATTGGTAGAGAGCTTTATGAGTGTTGATCGTGAGGTACTGTTTCGAGGCTTCTTCTACCTCCATTTGCAGGAACGCCTGGGCCAGATCAACCTTAGTGAAGCATTTCCCTCCAGATAGCGAGGCGAAAATATCTTCAATCCGCGGAAGCAGATATTGTACAGTGTGAAGGACTGGGTTCACTGTCACCTTAAAGTCCCCACAGATGCGAACCTTCTTTGGTTCCCCAGGTGTATTACTCAATGACCTCTTCATTACAGGAATGATGGGTGTAGCCCACTCGCTCCAGTCCACTTTGGACTGTACTCCTGAACGTTCCAAACATTCCAGCTCTGCTTCGACGGCTGGGCGGATCGCATAAGGTACCGGTCTGGCCTTAAAAAACTTTGGGCTTGCATTTTCCTCTATTTTGTTCGTAGCTGTTATGCCTTTTAGTGTTCCGAGTCCCTGCTGGAACACTTCTTGTGCGTCAGTTAGCATTTTTGACAGTCGTCCAGGTGTGACGTCGTCATCTTTTTTGGCATCTACAGTCAGTGCTTGTATGGAATGCCAATCTAGCTGTATCTTCCGGGTCCATTCACGTCCTAGTAGTGGTGGTCCTCCATCTGGCAATACATATAGGTCCATTTTTGGTGTTTCCTTGCCGTTATATATAACGTTCACCCTTATTTTTCCTTTGGGGTAGACTTTTTGCCCCGTGTATGTCTTCAAGACAATCTTTGTATCTCTCAAGGTTATATGTGAGAATAGCCGCTTGTAGTCCCTTCGGTTTATGACTGTTAGGGCTGATCCTGTGTCCAATTCCATTTTCACTTGGACTCCTGCTATCTTGAGCGTGACCCAGATAGTTTGGTGATCCTCCGTTTTGATCACATTATGTAGTTTCAGGTAACCCAGCTCCTTGCTTCCGGAGTCTGTATCACTCTTCTGTTCGTCTGAATGACTCTCCGTCACCTTATGTACCTTCTTGTACTTCTCCTGTGGAGATTTCTTGCTGCTGGTTTTCTTTCCCGACCTGTAGACTCTTGCTATGTGTCCTACTTTTCCACACTGTCTGCACACTTTGTCCTTGAACTAGCAATCATTATGGTCGTGTATTGTTCTGCCGCAGCGATAGCACTTCATTGTTCCGTATGACATTTCGTTTGTGCCATATTCTTGCGGTCTCCGTTGTATCTCTGCAGCGCCCCGTGCTGCTGCTTCGTGTGATACTGCAATGCTGAAAGCCTTGTCCAGCGTAAGATCCTTTTCTGATAGAAGCCGTTTCTGGGTTCCTTCGCTTTGAAGCCCACACACAAACTTGTCCCTTAAATTATCTGCTAGTCCCGTTCCATACTGGCAGTGTTTCGATAGCTTGCGCAGTTCTGTTAAATACTCAGCATTACTTTCATCTTTATGCTGGTTCCTTTTGTGAAACTTAAATCTTTCTGCTATCAGCAGCGGTGTGGGGTTTAAGTGGTCCTGTAGGATTGACAGTATGTTTTCAAAATCCTTTTCTATTGGCTTCTCTGGGGTTACTAGGTTTCATAGTAAGCCGTACGTTTTTGCACCCATTGAATTCAACAATACCAGCGCCTTCTTGTCATCTGGCACTTCATTCACCTTGCAGTATACTTCTATGCGTTCGACATATGTCATCCAATCTTCGACTTCATTGTCGAACGCTGTGATACTGCCACTCTTCGGCATTTTTGGGTGTGGTTAGACTGGCGTAAAATGGCGTCTCCCGCGCTTTCCTTTCTTCCCCGCTGTGGCTTAAAATGGCGTCTCCCGCGCTGTTGCCAAAGCCGCTCTCGGCAGTCCTCGTGGCAAATGGCCATGCCCTGTGGGTTTCGCGCGCTGCTCCTGCGCTGCTGCCAATGCCACTCTCGGCGGTCCTCGTGGCAAATGGCGACGCCCTGTGGGTTTCGCGTGCTGCTCCTGCGCTGCTGCCAACGCCGCTCTCTGCGCTCCTCGTGGCAATGGCAGCACCTCGCGTTTTGCTGCGCGCCTCTCTCCCCCGTTGACGCTGCTCGGCCCTTGAACACCGGCTGCGCTCTGCTCTCTCTCGTCTCTCTCCCCCGTTGACGCCGCTCAGTCCTGAACACTGACTGCGCCCTTTGCGCTCTGCCCTCTCTCTCTCCCCCGTCGACGCTGCTCTGCCTTTTTCTGTGCCGCTCGGTCGGGCTCTAGCCCGCCGTTGTCCGGGAAGGGTCTGCACAGTACCTGTTGCCAGCCCGTTTCGCTGGACCACCGTGACTGGAAAGCCAAGCCTGGCTCTCGACAGCCTCCCCTGCAATGCTCAAATCTCCACTGGATGACTGGGCGGTTGCCCGTGGTCGACGCCCGTGCTTCTGGACTCGACCTCCTTCCACTGTTCTCCAGGAGCGAATCCCTGGGAGGTGATGCAGAGTTGCAGGTAGGTTCGAATCTGCGTCGTCGCCAATGTTATGCCCGTGTATCTTAATGTTGTGTCTTTCAATAATCAGACAACAGACTGCAGGGAATGATTCAACAGGTGTTTACGGAATTAGGGTTAGTCTAGCACTAACTGTACAGATCACTACTCAGGGTTTATATACAGGTGTGGTCACTGCCGGTAATACAGTATACAGGAGCTTTAAAAAGTAGTTCTCTCCCTTAAGAGGTATATATACATTACATACATTATACCTCCGACAGTGCAGCACTCCCTCAGCACTGCCCCTTCGAAAGTGCAGCACTCCCTCAGTACTGCCCCTCCGACAGTGCAGCACTCCCTCAGTACTGCCCCTCCGACAGTGCAGCACTCCCTCAGTACTGCCCCTCCGACAGTGCAGCACTCCCTCAGTACTGCCCCTTCGTCAGTGCAGCACTACCTCAGTGCTGCCCCTCCGACAGTGCAGCGCTCCCTCAGTACTGCCCCTCCCACAGTGCAGCACTCCCTCAGTACTGCCCGTCCGACAGTGCAGCTCTCCCTTAGTACTGCCCCTCCGACAGTGCAGCGCTCCCTTAGTACTGCCCCTCCGACAGTGTGGCGCTCCCTCGGTACTGCCCCTACCACAGTGCGGTGCTCTCTCAGTACTGCCCTCCGACAGTGCGGCACTCCCTTAGTAATGCCCCTCCGACAGTGCGGCCCTCCCTCAGTGCTGCCCCTCCGACAGTGCGGCCCTCCATCAGTACTGCCCCTCCGACAGTGCGGAACTCCCTCAGGACCGCCCCACCGACAGTGCAGCACTCCCTCAGTACTGCCCCTCCGACAGTGCAGCACTCCCTCAGTACTGCCCCTCTGACAGTGCGGAACTCCCTCAGTACTGCCCCTCCGACGGTGCAGCACTCCCTCAGTACTGCCCCTCCGACAGTGCAGCACTCCCTCAGTACTGCCCCTCCGACAGTGCGGTGCTCCCTCAGTACTGCCCCTTCGACTGTGCAGCACTCCCTCAGTACTGCCCCTCCGACAGTGCGGCGCTCCCTCAGTACTGCCCCTCCGACAGTGCAGCACTCCCTCAGTACTGCCCCTTTGACAGTGCAGCACTCCCTCAGTACTGCCCCTCCGACAGTGCGGCGCTCCCTCAATACTGTCCCTCCAACAGTGCGGCGCTCCCTCAGTACTGCCCCTCCGACAGTGCAGCACTCCCTCAGTACTGCCCCTTCGATAGTGCAGCACTCCCTCAGTACTGCCCCTCCGACAGTGCAGCACTCCCTCAGTACTGCCCCTCCGACAGTGCAGCACTCCCTCAGAGCGCTCTCTCAGTACTGCCCCTCCCACAGTGCAGCGCTCCCTCAGTACTGCCCCTCCGACAGTGCAGCTCTCCCTCAGTACTGCCCCTCCGACAGTGCAGCGCTCCCTTAGTACTGCCCTTCCGACAGTGCGGCGCTCCCTCGGTACTGCCCCTCCCACAGTGTGGCGCTCTCTCAGTACTTCCCCTCCGACAGTGCGACACTCCCCCAGTACTGCCCCTCTGACAGTGCGGCCCTCCCTCAGTGCTGTCCCTCCGACAGTGCGGCGCTCCCTCAGTACTGCCCCTCCGACAGTGCAGCACTCCCTCAGTACTGCCCCTCCGACAGTGCGGCGCTCCCTCAGTTCTGCCCCTCTGACAGTGCGGCTCTCCCTCAGTACTGCCCCTCCGACAGTGCGGCGCTCCCTCAGTACTGCCCCTCTGACAGTGCGGCTCTCCCTCAGTACTGCCCCTCCGACAGTGTGGCGCTCCCTCAGTACTGCCCCTCCGACTGTGCGGCCCTCCCTCAGTACTGCCCCTCCGACAGTGCGGCGCTCCCTCAGTACTTCCCCTCCGACAGTGCGGCGCTCCCTCAGTACTGCCTCTCCGACAGTGCGGCGCTCCCTCAGTACTGCCTCTCCGACAGTGCGGCGCTCCCTCAGTACTGCCTCTCCGACAGTGCGACGCTCCCTCAGTACTGGCCCTCCGACAGTGCGGTGCTCCCTCAGTACTGCACCTCCGACAGTGCGGCGCTCCCTCAGTACTGCCCCTCCGACAGTGCGGCGCTCCCTCAGTACTGCCCCTCCGACAGTGCGGCGCTCCCTCAGTACTGCCTCTCCGACAGTGCGGCGCTCCCTCAGTACTGCCTCTCCGACAGTGCGGCGCTCCCTCAGTACTGCCTCTCCGACAGTGCGGCGCTCCCTCAGTACTGCCTCTCCGACAGTGCGACGCTCCCTCAGTACTGGCACTAGGAGTGTCAGCCTGGATTATGGGGCTCAAGTCTCGGGAGTGAGATTATGAATTCACAATCTTCTGGCTCCGAGGCAAGAGTGCTACCCAGTGAGTCAAACTGATACAAGCTTACCAATTGATGTTCACAGATATCAAGACTGTGATAGGCTTCACCATTCTTCACCTCTATTGCTTCTTGTTCTTCCACATAGGACTTAAAGACCCAACAAACACACTTCTCACAACTGAGGCACAATTTGCGTTTGTTTAACAAACCTCTGGATAACTACCTGATAGTCAATCTCGATGGGCTTCATCCCGGATGCCACCTCAGCATGCCCCCTAATGACCACTCTTTGATTTTAAAATTTTCATCCTCGTTTTCAAATCCATCCATGGCCTCCTCGCCCCCCTCCCTATCAATGTAAGCTCCTCCAGCCCCTACAACCCTCCCAAAGGGTTGCAAAGCAACTAGCGTCTGGGCGCGGTGATGTTTGCGCCGCTCGTGAAATTGTCCAATCATTTTGCGGCGGCGCTAAACACGACCCCCACGATCTCCTGCGCCCGCAGATCGTGATGTCAGTTAAGCGTGCAACGCCCCGGTAGCGCCCCGGACCAGATATTGAGTGGCGCCCCCTGCCTTACCGCCTGCCGCTAGCAACGACAGGTTGAGGGGAGCGTTTTGCAGTCGGGAAGGGACTGGGGGAGCGCTATTTAAAGGCGACCGCTTCCTGCCTTATTTTGTCGGTGACATTTTTGCACCACGCATTCTGAGAGAGAGAGAGAGAGAGACTTCTGGAGAGATTCAACGCTGTGTGAAGGAGTTTTGGGTACTGAGCAGCACTTTGCAGGTTCATTTTGATTTGCCCTTCCTCGTATCGATTTAGAAGAGACTGTGGGGGCTGCACTCTGAGCTCTTTCCCTGGGCCTCTCCATTGTTCTTTCCAGCAGATTTGATGTACAGGTCTCTCCAGGCCGAGATTCAAGGCTGCAATGAGCAGGGTGTGGATGGAGAGCAAGGTCGACCCTCCCCTTTAAGAACTGACCGGCGCCAGTGTGTCTGTGTTCCGTTGCTGACTGACATCACATGAGCTTCGCCAGTGCTCTGAGGTAGCGCCTCGCTGCTCGGCGTTAGCGCCTTAAGAGAGGTGTGCAGCGCCTGATTTAGCGCTCCAATCAGCTCCAGGGGCGATAGAAGCCAAGTTTGCAGTCGGAGGGGATAATTAGCGCCCGGCGCTAAACTTTGCGCCCGGCCGATAATTGCGCCCCAAACGGGGTGATAAGGAATTTTTCCCCCAAACTGTTCCCGCTGACATGGGGAGTCTAGGACAAGGGGACAGGCCAGTCAGGAGAGAAGTTAGTGAACCCTTCTTCACACAAAGGTGAGTAGAAGTGCGGAGCAAAAAGCACTAGATACCGGGGCTCAATTAATAATTTTTAAATCTGAGAGCGATAAGGTTTTTGTTAGACAAGAATTATGAATGAGAATGAGAGGGGATCTCACTGAAACTTATAAAATTCTAACAGGACTAGACAGACTAGAAGCAGGAAGGATGTTCCCGATGGTCGGGGAGTCCAGAACCAGGGATCACGATCTAAGGATAAGGGGTAGGCCATTTAGGACTGAGATGAGGAGGAATTTCTTCACCCAGAGAGTGGTGAAACTGTGGAATTCTCTACCACAGAAGGCAGTTGCGGCCAATTCATTAAATATATTCAAAAAGGAGTTAGATATATTTCTTAAGGCTAAAGGGATCAAGGGGTATGGGGAGAAAGCAGGGACAGGGTACTGAATTTGGATGATCAGCCATGATCGCATTGAATGGCGGAGCAGGCTCGAGGGGCCGAATGGCCGACTCCTGCTCTTATCTTCTATGTTTCTATGTTTCTATGAAGGGTTACGGGGCCAAGGCAGTTGCATGGAGCTGGGATACAGATCAGCCATGATCTCATTGAATGACGGAACAGGCTGGAGGGGCTGAACGGCCTCCTCCTGTTTCTGTGTTGTTGGCGGGAGTCCAGGCCTTTGGGTTGAGGCCCCTCAACCTGGGCTGAGTTTCCAACAGTTCCTAATGCGTGTGATTCGATCGATGAGATCAAGTTCCAAGGGAGGTTATCAGGACAAAGTGCAGGACGTGGAGATTAAAAATATACTGCTGACCCTGAGCGGGTCATGCTTCCTCGTCAGTCAGCTGCTGATAAGATTATTCATGTGCGAGACTTGCATATTTTTCAGATGTGACTGGTTTATTTTGATTGAATCATCCAAGCTGGTGAAAACAAACCTGACTCAGGAGGGACAAATTCTGATACCAGAGCCATTGGCATGCAGGGAGAGAGAGAGAGAAACCACAGGAACACATGACAGCCTGAATCAGCATCATTACACTCAACTGAGTTTAGAAGAACGAGAGGTGATCTCCTTGAAATGTGTAAAATTCTGACAGGGCTTGACAGGGTAGCTGCTGAGAGGATGTTTCCCCCCCTGGCTGGAGAGTCTAGAACCAGGGGTCACAGTCTCAGAATAAGGGGTCGGCCATTTAGGACTGAGATGAGGATGAATTTCTTCACTCGGAGGGCGGTGAATCTGTGGAATTCTCTACCCCAGAGGGCTGTGGAGGCTCAGTCGTTGTTCAAGGCTGAGATCAATAGATTGTTGGACTCTAGGGGAATCAAGGGATATGGGGAAAGGGTGGGAAAGTGGAGTTGGTGTCGAAGATCATGCATGGCCCAGAAATTCGGGTCAGGGGCTTCCCGCGGGTGCAAGCCCCCGACCTGCACTTACCTAGCGCACCGCCCGTTGAGCTGTGAGCCCCCGTGGGATTCTGATCCTGGGCCTGCTCCAACTGCCGGCGCACAGTGCTTGCGTATCCCAGGGGCGCAGTTAGTTTGAAGCGTCCCCTGGGATCACGTGGGCCATGGGGAGCCAATGGTAGCAGGGAATGCCTCATTCATAAGTTTGACAGGAAGAGCTGTCAAACCTATAAATACTATAAGCCCCAAAACATCACTAAAACTTCAAATAATTTTTCTTTAAATCACATTTTTAAATAAACTATAAATTACATGAAATAACAATTTTAAACAATAATTTAAATTTTTGAAAAAAATAATTTTATTTTCTAACTGGGCTAAAAATAAACTTACCTTTCTTTAAATATTTAAAAATAATAAACCTGTGGAAAAAATGTTTTAATTTTAATTAATTCACCACTTACCTTGTAAAAAGCAGGCCTTGCGACTGCTTTTTAAATGTTTGACTCCTGCAGACTTACCCTCCCGGGAAAACCTGCAAAAAAACATAAGTTCGATGCGCACGCGCTGCCTCTCCGGTGCACGCGTTCGAACTCTGAACCCCTTCTTTCAGGGGAACGGAAGTGCCGGTTTCCCGCGCATGCGCAGTGCATGCAGGAAACCGGCACTTCCATTGGGCCTACGGGTGAATACCCCGTGCGCACTCACCCGTGGAGACCCGAAGTTCCATGATCTTATTGAATGGCGGAGCAGGCTCGAGGGGCAACTCCTGCTCCTATTTCATATGTTCTTATGCTCTAATGTAAGACGTAGTCAAGACTGTGCGGTGTTTCAACGGAACTCTTGAAGGGCAATGATCTCCAGATAGGGGAATCTCATTGTGTAAAAGGGCAGGAGCAGCAACCGAGTGGATTGGCAATGTAACTCTATAACCTCCTCCATCCCTACAACCCTCCCAGATCTCTGCGTTCCTCCAATTCTGGCCTCTTGCGCATCCCCCGATTTCCATCGCTCCACCATTGGCGGCCGTGCCTTCAGCCGCCTGGGCCCCGAGCTCTGGAATTCCCTCCCTAAACCTCTCCGCCTCTCTCTCTCCTCCTTTAAGACGCTCCTTAAAATCGACCTCTTTGAACAAGCTTTTGGTCGCCCGTCCCAATATCTCCTCATGTGGCTCGGTGTCAAATTGTGTCTGAGAATTGTTCTTGTGAAGTGCCTTTGGGACGGTAAAGGCGCTATATAAATGCGAGTTGTTGTTGCTGTAGGGGTAGTGCCTACTGACTGGGCCTAGTGACACCCGGGTAACATTCCCCCACTGTTCCTGGTGCACAGATTGTGTGCCCACTGCCTGTGAAATTCCAGCCATTTACATAAGAACATAAGGACATAAGAAATAGGAGCAGGAGTCGGCCATTCGGCCCCTCGAGCCTGCTCCGCCACTCAATAAGAACATGGCTGATCTTCTTCCTCAGCTCCACATTCCTGCACTATCCCCATGTCCCTTGATTCCCTTAATATTCAAAAATCTATCGATCTCAGTCTTGAACATACTCAACGACTGAGCCTCCACAGCCCTCTGGGGTAGAGAATTCCATAGATTCACCACCCTCTGAGTGAAGAAATTTCTCCTCATCTCGGTCCTAAATGACCGAGCCCTTATTCTGAGGCTGTGACCCCTGGTTCTAGACGCCCCAGCCAGGAGAAACATCCTCCCTGCATCTACCCTGTCAAACCCTGTAAGAATGTTGTATGTTTCAATGAGATCACTGTTAAGTCTGTGAATTATTTAGTTAATTAAGACACAGACTAATGAGTAACAATAAAAACAGGTCTTTACTGGTTGGAGGTAGGGACTATACTGAATACAAGATTACTGCACAGTGCTTATATACCGGTGTGTTCACCCCCGGTATTACATCTACAGCAGCCTGAGAAAGTAGTACATCTCTTAAGGTGGAACAGGCTTAAGCTCTCTTAAGGTGGAACAGGTTACATACACAACACTCCTCCCTTCTTAGCTTTATAGTCATCCCCCCATTTAACCTAACGTAATAACAGATATACATATATAACTTCATGTTTAACGTAACATAATAACATATATAACTTCATGTCAAAACAGATCACAGATTCAGTCTCTGCGGAAAACAGTTCACAGATTCAATCTCTGTGGTGTAGTCGGTTCACGTTACTCATTCAATAGTCCTTTCATGGATTTAACAGCTTGAACTTCCGAACTGATTTGGCTCCGTTCGGAGGGACCACGTGTGTGATCTGGTAGAGGTGATAATGGTTCAGATGGGTCATCTTCTGTTTCGACTTTTCCTTTTCTGCTTCTTGGATCCTCTCTGGGCTCCACTGTCAGCTGCCAGCTACATGCAAAGTTTCTCCTTCTCTTCCTCCTTTTTCAGTAGTAGCGCCACCATCTCCCGGTGTTTCTTAGACTTTTTGTGATTCATCATGGTTTCTGCACTTTGGGAGTTTTCATCACAAGCTGGGCAGACCAGGTCACTATAATATTCAGTGTCACTCAATAGGTCATGGTAATATTTGGTGTCGTCCTGATCTAGGCCAGCGAGAGGGTCTTCTATTTCCTCCATACCCAGCTGGGCGTTAGCCAGCTTTTGTTCCAAGTCCAGACATCTTTCCTGAAGAGACTTCTTCATGCGTACCTCTTCATCCAGCTTTTTCTGGGCTTTCAGCAAGTCGTTTACTAATGACCTCATTTGAGATTTTACTACTTCAACTTCTTTTGGAGATTGATTGATCGGACTATTCAATCCCTCTACCGGAGCAGCTGCTTTAGCGGTCTGTTGTTCTACATTGACGTGAGTCAGCCTACTTTTGGCATCCAAGGGCTGCTCTGTTGCAGTCATCTCAGTCTGTGTTGCCACCTCAGCTCTTCCAATAACCTTTGAGAGCTCCGAACCCCTTTCGTTTGAATATTGAAGTTCGTGTTCAAGTTTTTCCCATTTCAGAGTCCTGTCCTTCAGCATATGCAGGAGTTGGCTGACCGTTAACTCCTCTGACATCAGACGTTTTGTGTGCTCCTGCTCCATTTTCTCCATCAGCTGCTTCTGTTGTCTTTCCAGATTCTCCAACTCTATATCAAAGAACTCTTTCGTTGCATTCAACTCTTGCTCAAAACGGCGAAGCATTTGTTCTAATTGCTGTTGTAGTTTGAAATGGAGTTGAGTTCGAGCCCGGTGTCCCTCAGAAATGGGCACATCAGTAGACTTGCCAGACTCAGAATCCACAGTTAAACTATGTTGTTGTTGCTCAGTGGAATTCTGTGCTGAAACTTTGTCTTTTGCACCTGAGTTGGGCTTACCATCATCCGTTCCAGAGTCTGGGCCGACTATCTTCACCGAGTTCTCACTCGTTATTGTTTGTAGGAAATGCCAGTCCATATTCATTTTCCTAATCCACTCCCGTCCTAGTAGTGGAGGACCTCCTTCAGATATCACATATAAGTCCATTATTTGACTGTCTTCGCCCTTGTGGACCACTGCAACCTCTATTTTCCTGATGGGGTACACTCTTTGCCCCGTGTATGTTTTCAATATAATCCCCGTATCCTGTAGGGGAATATGTTGGAATAACTTTCCGTAATCTTTCTTATTTATGACCGTCAATGCCGATCCAGTGTCCAATTCCAGTTTTACTTGGACTCCTTCTATCTGAAGAGTGACCCAAATTGTCTGGAGGTCTGCACCCTTACCAGCGTTGAGTACTCTTAAGCTAGCCAGTTCATTACAGCTTGCATCTGAATCGGACTCCTGTTCGGTCACCTTGTGTACCTTTGCGTATTTTCCTTGCGGTGACTTCTTGTTGCTGGTCTTCTTCCCTGACCTGCATACTCTAGCTATGTGTCCAAGCCTACCACAAGTTCTACATTCTTGGTTTTTAAACCAACACTGGTTCTGATCATGCGTTGTCTTTCCACAACGATAACATTTGCCAGAACTCACACCCAATTTGTGTGCACTGAGCTCCGGTGACCGTAGCTGCATTACTGCCGTGCCTCTCGCTGCGGCTTCGTGTGCTGCTGCCATAGTGACCACCTTCTCAAGCGTCAGCTCATTCTCCTCGAGCAGTCGCTTTTGTGTATCCTGTTTAAATAAACCACACACAAATTTGTCTCGTAGTGCATCTGTCAGTCCCGTTCCAAACTGGCAATATTTCGCTAATTTACGCAATTCTAGCAAATATTCAGCATTGCTTTCATGCTGTAGCTGCCTTCTGTCGTAAAATTTAAATCGTTCCGCTAGCATCAGCGGCGTGGGGTTTAGATGATCTTTCAGGACAGTAACAATCTCATCGAACGTCTTATCCGCCGGTTCATCTGGTGATAACAGGTGTTTCAATTGCCCGTATGTCTTCGCACCCATTAAATTTAATAATGTTAGAGCTTTATCTTGGTCACGAATTTTATTGGCCTTACAATAATTTTTTACTCTTTCAACATATATGGCCCAATCTTCGAGGTCACTATCAAAGGTGCTAATATTCCCGTGTTTAGGCATTGTAGATTTGCAATTTCTCAGATTTTATTTTCTTTACTTGTTATCAAAGATGGCGGCTTCCCGCTCTTGCCGTCGTCCTCCGCCCACAAAATGGCGGTTTTCCCGCGCTTGGCGGTCTTCACCCGTCCCCCGACGCCGTCTCCCTTCAGCCCCCGAGTGCGGCCCTTATCTTCGCCGCGATCGCCCGAGTGCGGCCCTTATCAGCGGATCCGATCGAAGGCCCGGCTGCGCCTCACACTTGAAAGCGGCCCGGCCCTTATCAGTGCTTGCGATCGATGGCCCGGCTGCGCCTCGCACTCCAAAGCCCTTATCTCCCGATCACGATCGATGGCCCGCGCTGTGCACCGCGGCTCTCGCGCCTTCAATTTCTGCAGCCGCTGCCCTTTCAGCCCGAGTGCGGCCCTTATCGGTGGTTGCGATCGATGGCCCGGCTGCGCCCCTCACTTCAAAGCGGCCCGGCCCTTATCTGCCGATCGCTATCGCCCTGTACCTGTCTTCCCCAGCCCTGTCTTCTACTCCGGTTCACAAGCTGATGGAGGCTTCAGGGTCCTAATGCCTGTCGCTTCCAGTGGGGTGGTGTGGTTTGAAACCTCTCTTCAACCGTCGTGGAATAACTGCCGCAGGGTAAGAACCTGACTCGTCGCCAGTGTTAAGTCTGTGAATTATTTAGTTAATTAAGACACAGACTAATGAGTAACAATAAAAACAGGTCTTTACTGGTTGGAGGTAGGGACTATACTGAATACAAGATTACTGCACAGTGCTTATATACCGGTGTGTTCACCCCCGGTATTACGTCTACAGCAGCCTGAGAAAGTAGTACATCTCTTAAGGTGGAACAGGCTTAAGCTCTCTTAAGGTGGAACAGGCTACATACACAACAATCACCTCTCATTTTTCTAAACTCCAGAGAATATAGGCCTCGTCTACTCAATCTCTCCTCATAGGACAATCCCCCCATCCCAGGAACCAGTCTGGTGAACCTTCGTTGCACTCCCTCTATGGCAGGTATATCCTTCCTTAGGTAAGGAGATCAGAACTGTACACAATACTCCAGGTGTGGCCTCACCAGGGCCCTATATAATTGCAGTAAGATGTCTTTGTAATGTATATACCTTTAAGGGGGGAACTATGTTTCACAGCCCATGTATACTGCAGTACCGGCAGTGACCACACCTGTATATAGCACTGAGTAGTAATCTGTACAGATCAGTTCCCGTGTGAGCCACGTTGAGTAAACACCTGTTGTACCGTTCTCCGCAGTCTGTTATTATACACGGACGCAACATTGGCGATGAGGCAGGTTCGAACCTACCTGCAACTCTGCATCACCTCCCAGGGATTCGTTCCTGGAGATCAGTGGATTGGAGGTCAAGGCCAAAGACTCAGGCGTCGACCACGGGCAACCGCCCAGTCATCCAGCAGAGACTCGAGAATTGCGGGGGAGGCTGTCGAGAGCCAGGCTTGGCTTTCCAGTCGAGGTGGTCCAGCGAAACGGGCTGGCAACAGGTAGTGCGCAGACCCTTCCCGGACAGCGGCGGGCTAGAGCCCGACCGAGCGGCACAGCAAAGGGCCAAGCAGCGTCGACGGGGGAGAGAGAGAGAGAGGGCAGAGCGCACAGGGCGCAGCCGGTGTTCAGGGGCTGAGCAGCGTCGGAGAGAGGGAGAGAGAGACGCGCAGAAACCCACGAGGCACCGCCATTGCCACGAGGACCGCCGAGAGCGGCATTGTCGGCAGCGCAGGAGAAGCACGCGAAACCTACAGGGCGCCGCCATTGCCACGAGAACCGCCGGGAGCGGCGTTGGCAGCAGCGGGGGAGGAAGGAAAGCGCAGGAGATGCCATTTTAAGCCACTGGGAGACGCCATTTTAAACCACACCCAAAATGCCGAAGAGTGGCAGTATCACCGCATTTGACAATAAAGTCGAAGATTGGACTACATATGTCAAACGAATAGAGGTGTACTACAAGGCAAATGAGGTGTCAGATGACAAGAAAGCGTCGGTATTGTTAAATTTAATGGGTGCAAAGACGTATGGTTTATTACGAAATCTAGTAACCCCAACGAAGCCAATGGAAAAGAGTTTTGAAGACATAGTAACGATACTAAAGGAACATTTAAACCCCACACCGCTGCTGATAGCAGAAAGATTCCAGTTTCACAAACGGAACCAGCATAAGGATGAAAGCAATGCTGATTATTTAACAGAACTGCGCAAACTATCGAAACACTACCAGTTTAGAGCGGGACTGGCAGATACCTTAAGGGACAAGTTTGTGTGTGGGCTTCAAAGTGAAGGAACCCAGAAACGGCTTTTATCTGAAAAGGATCTTACGCTGGAAAAGGCTTTCAGCATTGCGGTATCATATGAAGCAGCAGCACGGGGCACTGCAGAGATACAACAGAGACCGCAAGATATGGCACAAACAAAATGTCATATGGAACAGAGAAGTGCTATCGCTGCGGCAGAACAACACATGACCAGAATGATTGCTGGTTCAAAGACAAAGTATGCAGACAGTGTGGAAAAGTAGGACACATAGCACAAGTCTGCAGGTCGGGAAAGAAAACCAGCAATAAGAAACCTACCAAAGGAAAGTACAAGAAGGTACATAAGATGACGGAGAATAGTTCAGACGAACAAGAGTGATAACGACTCCGAAAGCAGGGAACTGAGTTGTCTGAAACTACATAATGTGATCACAACGGAGGATCACCGAACCATTTGGGTCACTCTCAAGTTAGCAGGAGTCCAGGTAAAGATGGAATTGGACACAGGATCAGCCCTAACAGTCATAAACCGACGGGACTACGAGCGGCTATTCTCACACATACCCTTGAGAGACACAAAAATTATTTTGAAGACGTACACGGGGCAAAAAGTCTACCCCAAAGGAAAAATAAGGGTGACCGTTATATATAGCGGTAAGGAAACACCAAAACTAGACCTGTATGTATTGCAAGATGGAGGACCACCATTACTGGGACGTGAATGGATCCGGAAAATACAACTGGATTGGCATTCCATACAGGCACTGACTGTGGCTGACAAAAAGGATGACGACGTCACACCTGGGCGACTGTCAAAGATCCTAAATGATGCGAAAGAAGTGTTCCAGCAAGGACTTGCAACACTAAAAGGCATGACAGCGACGATTAAAATTGAAGAAAACGCAAGCCCAAAATTTTTTAAGGCCAGACCGATACCTTATGCGATCCGCCCAGCCGTCGAAGCAGAGCTGGAGAGTCTGGAACGTTCAGGTGTACGGTCCAAGGTAGACTGGAGCGAGTGGGCTACACCCATCGTCCCTGTGATGAAAAAGTCGTTGAGCAGCACGCCTGGGGAACCAAGGAAGGTTCGCATCTGTGGGGACTTTAAGGTAACAGTGAACCCGGTCCTTCACACCGTACAATATCCACTTCCGCGGATTGAAGATATTTTCGCCTCGCTATCTGGAGGGAAACGCTTCACTAAGATTGATCTGGCCCAGGCGTATCTGCAAATGGAGGTAGAAGAAGCATCAAAAAAATACCTCACAATCAACACCCATAAAGGTCTCTACCAATACAACCGGCTGGTATTCGGGGTAGCATCAGCTCCGGCTATTTGGCAGAGGGCAATGGAACAAGTCCTGCAAGGGATCCCAAGGACCCAGTGTTATTTGGACGACATCCTGGTCATGGGCGAAAATGACAGTGATCACCTTGCCAACCTGGAGCAGGTGCTCACTAGATTGCAGGAATATGGGCTCCGAGCTAACCGCCCCAAATGCGAGTTTTTTAGAAAACAGATCTCGTATTGTGGCCACGTTATCGATAAAGAGGGGTTACATAAGTCCCCAGAGAAGATTGATGCAGTTCCTCGGGCTGGTAAACTACTACCATAAGTTCTTGCCAAATTTGTCTACAATACTATACCCACTGAACAACCTACTGCAAACTGGGGTGCCATGGAAGTGGAGTGACGAATGTAGACGAGCTTTCCAGAAGAGCAAAACACTAATCACATCGAAAGAGGTATTGGCCCATTACAACCCGGCATTACCAATTCGGTTGGCATGTGATATGTCACCCTATGGCATTGGAGCGGTGCTGTCGCACAAATTCTCGGACGGCTCAGAGAGGCCAATAGCCTTTGCGTCACGATCACTAACCTCAGCCGAGCGTAACTACGCCCAGATTGACAGGGAGGCCCTCAGCCTAGTGTGGGGAGTGAAAAAGTTCAACCAATATCTGCACGGGCAGAAGTTCACCTTGCTGACTGATCACCAGCCTCTTGTCTCCATTTTTAATCCGAAGAAGGGCGTTCCAGTGATGACTGCGCAACGACTACAAAGATGGTCACTTTTTCTAGGGGCGCACCACTATGAGATTGAATATAAGGGCACGAAACTGCATGGAAATGCTGATGGGCTATCACACCTGCCACTGCCTACTGCGGAGGAAGCACCAGCAGTGGATCCTGTCGAAATATTCCATTCGACTATAGTTAAATACCTACCGGTAACTAACGTTTGTATCGAAAAGGAAACCCAAAATGACCCGACACTGTCTCGGGTATATGATTTGACGTTGAAGGGATGGCCAGCACATGGCGACTCACTGTTGCCAGCATTCTCGACAAGGAGAGAACAGCTGTCAGTGTGCCGGCGGACATTGATGTGTGGATCCCGAGTGGTAATTCCACCCAAGTTAAGGGATAGAGTGCTCAATGAGCTTCATGAGGGTCATCTGGGAGGGGTAAAAATGAAAAGCCTAGCCAGGGCTTATGTGTGGTGGCCGGGAATCGATAAACAAATCGAGGACCTGACAAAGAGCTGCTCAGGATGCCAGAAAGTCCAAAATGCACCACCACAGTCCCCTCTACACCCATGGGAGTAGCCCTCATCTCCATGGCAACGGGTGCATATTGATTTTGCTGGTCCATTCATGGACTCAATGTTTTTAATAGCTGTGGATGCGCACTCGAAATGGCCTGAGGTGATCAAAATGTCCTCCAACACCACGGAGAAAACTATTGCAGTCCTACGGACCATTTTTGCCAGGAATGGCTTGCCAGAATAGATTTGCTCCGACAACGGACCACAGTTTGTGTCCGAAGAGTTCTGGAGGTTCTTGAAAAAGAATGGGGTAAGGCATTACGCATCCGCCCCGTATCATCCAGCCACAAATGGATTGGCTGAGAGGTTCGTACAAACCTTTAAGAAGGCAGTAAAGGCTATGTACAATGAGAACATTCTGCTGCAGCACAAGGTGGACAATTTCCTGTTCGCCTACCGGAATGCGACACATGCAGTCACCAACCAGGCCCCAGCCATGATGTTCTTTAACCGAAGGTTAAGATCTCGCCTGGATTTGCTCAGACCAAACGTACGAAGAGATGTTGAGAGTAAGCAATTCCAGCACATCCATGCAATGTCAACAAGGAGCTTCAATGTAGGGCAACCAGTCTTGGCCCGCGACTACCGAACAGAAAAATGGCAGCCAGGAACGATATGCACACGGCAGGGCCCACTAATGTACACAGTGGATGTTGGGGAGAGCATCGTGAGACGCCATGCTGACCAGATCCTAGAGTCACAGGAACAAGTCAACCCCATGCCTCGCCCATACGTACCTGGTGATGAACCCGACGTACAGGTCGCATCTACCCCAGAAACAGTAGCATCGGAAGCTGATGAACCAACCGACGACAGGGGGCCAGAATCGCCTCCGCACCAAGAGCAAGACACTCGGGAAAAGCGCTATCCAGAAAGGATCAGGAAGCCTCCCCAAAGACTGAATATATAAATAGACTATCTTCAGCTAATGTTGCATGTTAAAAGTGTTAATTGTAATTAGTTTGATATTTAATTGTTAAATGAGTGTTATGGCACTGTTAATCTAAAAGGGGAGGAATTGTAATGCATATACCTTTAAGGGGGGTAGTAAGTTCACTACAAGCCCGCTGACTCCCACAGCTACCTGGACTACACTTCCTCCCACCCCGCTTCCTGTAAGGACTCTATTCCATTCTCCCAGTTTCTCCGTCTCCGCCGTATCTGCTCCGACGATGCCACCTTCCACACCAGTGCTTCAGACATGTCTTCCTTTTTCCGCAACCGAGGATTCCCCTCTACCGTGGTTGACACTGCCCTCGACCGTGTCAGTTCTATCTCCCGCACTTCTGCCCTCACCCCTGCCCCTCCCTCCCGGAACTACGATAGGGTTCCCCTTGTCCTCACCTTTCACCCCACCAGCCTCCACATTCAACGGATCATCCTCCGGCATTTCCGCTACCTCCAAAGTGATCCCACCACCAAACGTATCTTCCCCTCCCCTCCCCTTTCAGCATTCCGCAGGGACCGCTCCCTCCGAGACACCCTAGTCCACTCCTCTATCACCCCAAACAGCCCTTCCCCTTCGCCTGGCACCTTCCCGTGCAAGCGGAGGAGATGTAACACCTGCCCCTATACCTCCCCCCTTCCCACTGTCCAGGGCCTCAAACACCCCTTCCAGGTGAAACAGCGATTTACTTGTACTTCTTGCAATCTAGTATACTGTATTCGCTGCTCACGATGCGGTCTCCTCTACATTGGGGAGACCAAACGCAGATTGGGTGACCGCTTTGCGGAACACCTCCATTCAGTCCGTAAGGGTGACCCCGAGCTTCCGGTCGCCTGTCATTTTAATTCACCGCTCCATTCCCACTCGGACCTCACCGTCCTTGGCCTCTTGTATTGTTCCACGGAAGCTCAACGTAAACTCGAGGAACAGCACCTCATCTTCCGATTAGGCACTCTGCAGCCTTCCGGACTCAATACCGAGTTCAACAATTTCAGATCATAAGCTCGGCCCCCATTTCATTTTCTCTTGTAATTGTTCCACTCCATTTCCCCCCCACCATTTCCTTTTGTTTCTCTCTCACACCTGGCAGCTATCTTTTGCCCTGCCAGTACACTTTACACCTAATCTCAGCCTATTACCACCTCATCTAGCTTCCAATCTCTTTTACTTCTTTTGTTTCTTTTATTCTTTTGTCCGATCGCAGCCCTGCCTTCGATCCAGTTTCTTTTCTTTCCAGTTTTGAAGAAGGGTTCGACCCGAAACGTCAACTCAAATTTCTCTCCACGGATGTTGCCTGACCTGCTGAGTTTTTCCAGCATTTTCTGTTGTTATTTCGGATTTCCAACATCTGCAGTATTTTGCTATCGTTTATGTTTTACAGCTCATGTATACTGCAGTACCGGCAGTGACCACACCTGTATATAGCACTGAGTAGTAATCTGTACAGATCAGTTGCCGTGTGAGCCACGTTGAGTAAACACCTGTTGTACCGTTCTCCGCAGTCTGTTATTATACACGGACGCAAAAGTCTTTACTCCTATACTCAAATCCTCTTGTAATGAAAGCCAAAATACCATTTGCTTTCCTAATTGCTTGCTGTACCTGCATGTTAACATTCAGTGATTCCTGGACAAGGACACCCAGGTCCCTCTGAACACCAACATTTCCCAAACTCTCACCATTTAAAAAATACTCTGCTTTTCTGTTTATCCCACCACAGTGGATAACTTCACATTTCGGCGCACTTAAAATTCATCTTCCTTTGTCGCCCCCCACACCCGCTCCCCCAGCCCCGCGCCCCACCCGCTCAAACCTCATTACTGACTCCGTCTCACTCCTCCGGCCACTCACTCAGGCTAAACTTGACTGTCCGCCATCTTGGCATCCTATCCTGCCCCGAGCTTGAAACCTCCGTGCCCTTCCCATCAACAAGCCCGCCCACGCTCAGTCCGCCCACTGTCCTACCCCACCTCGCACCCCCCCCAACAAAGGCAGGTGGCTTGATATCTAACCCAGCAGATTACTTAGATGAGGCCTGAGCCTGGTTTCAAGCCACTGAGGCAGAAGGTCGTAGGTTCGAGGGCCACTCCAGACACTTGATCCAGGCCGACATTCCCGGTGCCAGCACTGAGGGAGCGACGCACTGTCGGAGGGGCAGCACTAAGGGAGCGCCGCACTGTCGGAGGGTAATTACTGAGGGAGTGCCGCACTGTCGGAGGGTCAGTATTGATGGAGTGCCGCACTGTCAGAGGGGCAGTACTGAGGGAGCGCCGCACTGTCGTAGGGGCAGTACTGAGGGAGCGCCGCACTGTCGGAGGGGCAGTACTGAGGGAACGCCGCACTGTCGTAGGGGCAGTACTGAGGGAGTGCCGCACTGTCGGAGGGGCAGTACTGAGGGAGCGCCGCACTGTCGTAGGGGCAGTACTGAGGGAGCGCTGCATTGTCGGAGAGTCATTACTGAGGGAGTGCCGCACTGTCGGAGGGTCAGTATTGAGGGAGCGCCACACTGTTGGAGGGGCAGTACTGAGGGAGTGCTGCATTGTCGGAGGGTCAGTACTGAGGGAGTGCCGCACTGTTGGAGGGTCAGGACTGAGGAAGCACCGCACTGTCGGAGGGGGAGCACTGAGGGAATGGCGCACTGTCGGAGTGGTGGTACTGAGGGAGCACCGCACTGTCAGAGGGGCAGTACTGAGGGAGCACCGCACTGTTGGAGGGTAAGTACTGAGGGAGCGCGGCACTGTCGGAGGGGCAGTACTGAGGGAGGGCCGCACTTCCGGAGGTTCAGGACTGAGGGAGCGCTGCACTGCTGGAGGGGCAGTACTGAGTGCGCACCGCACTGTCGGAGGGTCAGTACTGAGGGAGTGCCGCACTGTCGGAGGGGCAGTACTGAGGGAGTGCAGCACTGTCGGAGGGTCAGTACTGAGGGAGTGCCGCACTGTCGGAGGGTCAGTACTAAGGGAGCGCCGCACTGTCGGAGGGTCAGTACTCTGGGGGCGCTGCACTGTCGAAGGGGCAGTACTGAGGGAGCACTGCACTGTCGGAGGGTCAGTACTGAGGGAGCGCTGCACTGTCGGAGGGGCAGTACTGAGGGTGTGCCACACTGTCGGTGGGTCAGTACTGAGGGAGCGCCGCACTGTTTGAGGGGCAGCACTGAGGGATCGGCGCACTCTCGGAGTGGTGGTACTGAGGGAGCACTGCACTGTTGGAGGAGCAGTACTGAGGGAGCGCCGCACTGTCGGAGGGGCAGTACTGTGGAAGCACTGCACTGTCGGGGGGTCAGTACTGAGGAAGTGCTGCACTGTCGGAGGGGCAGTACTGAGGGAGCGCTGCACTGTCAGAGGGGCGGTCCTGAGGGAGCACCGCACTGTCAGAGGGTCAGTACTGAGGGAGCGCTGCACTGTCGGAGGGGCAGTACTGAGGGAGTGCTGCACTGTCGGAGGGTCAGTACTGAGGGAGCGCCGCACTGTCGGAGGGTCAGCACTGAGGGAGCGCTGCACTGTTGAAGGGGCAGTACTGAGGGAGCGCCGCAGTGTCGGAGGGGCAGTACTGAGGGAGCGCTGCACTGTCGGAGGGTCAGTACTGAGGGAGCGCCGCACTGTCGGAGGGTCAGCACTGAGGGAGCGCTGCACTGTCGGAGGGGCAGTACTGAGGGAGCGCTGCACTGTCGGAGGGACAGTACTGAGGGAGCGCCACACTGTCGGAGGGGCAGTACTGAGGGAGCGCAGCACTGTCGAGGGGCAGTACTGAGGGAGTGCCGCTCTGTCGGAGGGGCTGTACTGAGGGAGTGCTGCACTGTTAGAGGGTCAGTACTGAAGGAGCGCAGCACTGTCGGAAGGGCAGTACTGATGGAGCACCGCACAGTCGGAGTGGCAGTACCGAGGGAGCGCAGAAATGTTGGAGGGGCAGTACTGAGGGAGCGCCGCACTTTCGGAGGGGCGGTACTGAGGGAGCGCCGCACTGTCGGAGGGGCGGTACTGAGGGCATGTTGCACTGTCGGAGGGGCAGTACTGAGGGAGTGCCGCACTGTCGGAGGGGCAGTACTGAGTGTGTGTCGCACTGTCGGAGGGGCAGTACTGAGGAAGCGCCGCACTGTCGGTGGGGCAGTACTGAGGGAGCGCTGCACTGTGGGAGGAGCAGTACTGAGGGAGTGCCGCACTGTCAGAAGGGCAATACTGAGGGAGCGCCGCACTGTCGGAGGATCAGTACTGAGGGAGTGCCGCACTGTCGGAGGGTCAGTACTGAGGGAGCGCAGCACTGTCGGAGGGGTAGCACTGAGGGAGCACGGCACTGTTGGAGGGGCAGTACTGAGGGAGCACCGCACTGTCGGAGGGGCAGCAATTAGGGAGCACCACACTGTTGGAGGGTCAGTACGGACGGAGCGCGGAACTGTCGGATTGGCAGTACTGAGGGAGGGCCGCACTGCCGGAGGGTCAGGACTGAGGGAGCGCTGCACTGTCATGGGGCAGTACTGAGGGAGCGCTGCACTGTCGGAGGGGCAGTACTGAGGGAGCACCGCACTGTCGGAGGGTCAGTACTGAGGGAGCGCCGCACTGTCGGAGGGTCAGTACTGTGGGAGCGCTGCACTGTCGAAGGGGAAGTACTGAGGGAGCACCGCACTTTCGGTGGGGCAGTACTGTGGGAGCACTGCACTGTCGGAGGGTCAGTGCTGAGGGAGTGCTGCACTGTTGGAAAGTCAGTACTGAGGTAGCGCGGCACTTTCGGAGGATCAGGACTGAGGGAGCGCCGCACTGCCGGAGGGGCAGTACTGAGGAAGTGCTGCACTGTCGGAGGGGCAGTACTGAGGGAGTGCTGCACTGTCAGAGGGGCAGTACTGAGGGAGCACCACACTGTCGGAGGGTCAGTACTGAGGGTGCGCTGCACAGTCGGAGGGGCAGTACTGAGGGAGTGCTGCTCTGTCGGAGGGTCAGTACTGAGGGAGCGCCGAACTGTCGGAGGGTCAGCACTGAGGGAGCGCTGCACTGTTGAAGGGGCAGTACTGAGGGAGCGGCGCACTGTCGGAGGGGCAGTACTGAGGAACGCCGCACTGTTGGAGGGGCAGTACTGAGGGAGTGCCGCACTGTCGGAGGGTCAATACTGAGGGAGTGCCTCACTGTTGGATGGACAGTACTGAGGGAGCGCCACACTGTCGGAGGGGCAGTACTGAGGCAGCGCCGCACTGTCAGAGAGGCAGTATTGAGAGAGCGCTGCACTGTCGGAGGGGCAGTACTGAGGGAGCGCAGCTCTGTCGAGGGTCAGTACTGGAGGAGCGCAGCACTTTCGGAGGGGCAGTACTGAGGGAGCACCGCACTGTCGGAGGGTCAGTACTGAGGGAGCGCCGCACTGTTGGAGGCTCAGTACTGAGGGAGTGCCTCACTGTCGGAGTGGCAGTACTGTGGGAGCACTGCACTATCGGGGGGTCAGTACTGAGGAAGTGCTGCACTGTCGGAGGGGCAGTACTGAGGGAGCGCCGCACTGTCGGAGGGGCTGTCCTGAGGGAGCACCGCACTGTCGGAGGGTCAGTACTGAGGGAGCGCTGCACTGTCGGAGGGCAGTACTGAGGGAGTGCTGCACTGTCGGAGGGTCAGTACTGAGGGAGCGCCGCACTGTCGGAGGGTCAGCACTGAAGGAGCGCTGCACTGTTGAAGGGGCAGTACTGAGGGAGCGCCGCAGTGTCGGAGGGGCAGTAGTGAGGAACGCTGCACTGTCGGAGGGGCAGTACTGAGGGAGTGCCGCACTGTCGGAGGGTCAGTACTGAAATAGTGCCGCACTGTCGGAGGGACAGTACTGAGGGAGCGCCACACTGTCGGAGGGGCAGTACTGAGGCAGCGCCGCACTGTCAGAGGGGCAGTATTGAGGGAGCGCTGCACTGTCGGAGGGGCAGTACTGAGGGAGCGCAGCACTGTCGAGGGGCAGTACTGAGGGAGTGCCGCACAGTCGGAGGGGCAGTACCGAGGGAGCGCAGCACTGTCGGAGGGGCAGTACTGAGGGAGCGCCGCACTTTTGGAGGGGCGGTACTGAGGGAGCGCCGCACTGTCGGAGGGGCGGTACTGAGGGAGTGCCGCACTGTCGGAGGGGCAGTGCTGAGTGAGTGTCGCACTGTCGGAGGGGCAGTACTGAGGAAGCGCCGCACTGTCGGAGGCGCAGTACTGAGGGAGCGCCGCACTGTCGGTGGGGCAGTACTGAGGGAGCGCTGCACTGTGGGAGGAGCAGTACTGAGGGAGTGCCGCACTGTCAGAAGGGCAGTACTGAGGGAGCGCCGCACTGTCGGAGGATCAGTACTGATGGAGTGCCGCACTGTCGCAGCGTCAGTAATGAGGGAGCGCAGCACTGTCGGAGGGGCAGCACTGAGGGAACGGCGCACTGTCGGAGGGGCGGTACTGAGGGCGTGTTGCACTGTCGGAGGGGCAGTACTGAGGGAGTGCCGCACTGTCGGAGGGGCAGTACTGAGTGAGTGTCGCACTGTCGGAGTTGCAGTACTGAGGAAGCGCCGCACTGTGGGAGGAGCAGTACTGAGGGAGGGCCGCACTGTCAGAAGGGCAGTACTGAGGGAGCGCCGCAATGTCGGAGGATCAGTACTGATGGAGTGCCGCACTGTCGGAGGGACAGTAATGAGGGAGCGCCGCACTTTCGGAGGGGCGGTACTGAGGGAGCGCGCAATGTCGGAGGGGCGGTACTGAGGGCGTGTTGCACTGTCAGAGGGGCAGTACTGAGGGAGTGCCTCACTGTCGGAGGGGCAGTACTGAGGAAGCGCCGCACTGTCGGAGGCGCAGTACTGAGGGAGCGCCGCACTGTCGGTGGGGCGGTACTGAGGGAGCGCTGCACTGTGGGAGGAGCAGTACTGAGGGAGTGCCGCACTGTCAGAAGGGCAGTACTGAGGGAGCGCCGCACTGTCGGAGGATCAGTACTGATGGAGTGCCGCACTGTCGGAGGGTCAGTAATGAGGGAGCGCAGCACTGTCGGAGGGGCAGCACTGAGGGAGCGCCGCACTGTCGGAGGGGCAGTACTGAGTGAGTGTCGCACTGTCGGACGGGCAGTACTGAGGAAGCGCCGCACTGTGGGAGGAGCAGTACTGAGGGAGGGCCGCACTGTCAGAAGGGCAGTACTGAGGGAGCGCCGCACTGTCGGAGGATCAGTACTGATGGAGTGCCGCACTGTCGGAGGGTCAGTAATGAGGGAGCGCCGCACTTTCGGAGGGGCGGTACTGAGGGAGCGCCGCACTGTCGTAGGGGTGGTCCTGAGGGCGTGTTGCACTGTCGGAGTGGCAGTACTGAGGGAGTGCCTCACTGTCGGAGGGGCAGTACTGAGTGAGTGTCGCACTGTCGGAGGGGCAGTACTGAGGAAGCGCCGCACTGTTGGAGGCGCAGTACTGAGGGAGCGCCGCACTGTCAGTGGGGCAGTACTGAGGGAGCACTGCACTGTGGGAGGAGCAGTACTGAGGGAGTGCCGCACTGTCAGAAGGGCAGTACTGAGGGAGCGCCGCACTTTCGGAGGATCAGTACTGATGGAGTGCCGCACTGTCGGAGGGTCAGTAATGAGGGAGCGCAGCACTGTCGGAGGGGCAGCACTGAGGGAACGGCGCACTGTCGGAGTGGTGGAACTGAGGGAGCACGGCACTGTTGGAGGGGCAGTACTGAGGGAGCACCGCACTGTCGGAGGGGCAGCAATTATGGAGCACCGCACTGTTGGAGGGTCTGTACAGACGGAGCGCGGCACTGTCGGATTGGCAGTACTGAGGGAGGGCCGCCCTGCCGGAGGGTCAGGACTGAGGGAGCGCTGCACTGTCATGTGGCAGTACTGAGGGAGCGCTGCACTGTCGGAGGGGCAGTACTGAGGGAGCACCGCACTGTCGGGGGGTCAGTACTAAGGGAGTGCCGCACTGTCGGAGGGGCAGTGCTGAGGGAGTGCAGCACTGTCGGAGGGTCAGTACTGAGGGAGTGCCGCACTGTCGGAGGGTCAGTACTGCGGGAGCGCCGCACTGTCGGAGGGTCAGTACTATGGGAGCGCTGCACCGTCGAAGGGGAAGTATTGAGGGAGCACCGCACTGTCGGAGGGGCAGTACTGTGGGAGCACTGCACTGTCGGAGGGTCAGTACTGAGGGAGTGCTGCACTGTAGGAAAGTCAGTACTGAGGTAGCGTGGCACTTTCGGAGGATCAGGACTGAGGGAGCGCCGCACTGCCGGAGGGGCAGTACTGAGGGAGTGCTGCACTGTCAGAGGGGCAGTACTGAGGGAGCACCACACTGTCGGAGGGTCAGTACTGAGGGAGCGCTGCACTGTCGGAGGGGCAGTACTGAGGGAGTGCTGCACTGTCGGAGGGTCAGTACTGAGGGAGCGCCGTACTGTCGGAGGGTCAGCACTGAGGGAGCGCTGCACTGTTGAAGGGGCAGTACTGAGGGAGCGCCGCACTGTCGGAGGCGCAGTACTGAGGGAGCGCCGCACTGTCGGTGGGGCAGTACTGAGGGAGCGCTGCACTGTGGGAGGAGCAGTACTGAGGGAGTGCCGCACTGTCAGAAGGGCAGTACTGAGGGAGCGCCGCACTGTCGGAGGATCAGTACTGATGGAGTGCCGCACTGTCGGAGGGTCAGTAATGAGGGAGCGCAGCACTGTTGGAGGGGCAGCACTGAGGGAACGGCGCACTGTCGGAGGGGCGGTACTGAGGGCGTGTTGCACTGTCGGAGGGGCAGTACTGAGGGAGTGCCGCACTGTCGGAGGGGCAGTACTGAGTGTCGCACTGTCGGAGGGGCAGTACTGAGGAAGCGCCGCACTGTGGGAGGAGCAGTACTGAGGGAGGGCCGCACTGTCATAAGGGCAGTACTGAGGGAGCGCCGCACTGTCGGAGGATCAGTACTGATGGAGTGCCGCACTGTCGGAGGGTCAGTAATGAGGGAGCGCCGCACGTTCGGAGGGGCGGTACTGAGGGAGCGCCGCACTGTCGGAGGGGCGGTACTGAGGGCGTGTTGCACTGTCGGAGGGGCAGTACTGAGGGAGTGCCTCACTGTCGGAGGGGCAGTACTGAGTGAGTGTCGCACTGTCGGAGGGGCAGTACTGAGGAAGCGCCGCACTGTCGGAGGCGCAGTACTGAGGGAGCGCCGCACTGTCGGTGGGGCAGTACTGAGGGAGCGCTGCACTGTGGGAGGAGCAGTACTGAGGGAGTGCCGCAGTTTCGGAGGATCAGTACTGATGGAGTGCCGCACTGTCGGAGGGTCAGTAATGAGGGAGCGCAGCACTGTCGGAGGGGCAGCACTGAGGGAACGGCGCACTGTCGGAGTGGTGGAACTGAGGGAGCACGGCACTGTTGGAGGGGCAGTACTGAGGGCGCACCGCACTATCGGAGTGGCAGCAATTATGGAGCACCGCACTGTTGGAGGGTCAGTACGGACGGAGCGCAGCACTGTCGGATTGGCAGTACTGAGGGAGGGTCGCACTGCCGGAGGGTCAGGACTGAGGGAGCGCTGCACTGTCATGTGGCAGTACTGAGGGAGCGCTGCACTGTCGGAGGGGCAGTACTGAGGGAACACCGCACTGTCGGAGGGTCAGTACTAAGGGAGTGCCGCACTGTCAGAGGGGCAGTGGTGAGGGAGTGCAGCACTGTCGGAGGGTCAGTACTGAGGGAGTGCCGCACTGTCGGAGGGTCAGTACTGAGGGAGCGCTGCACTGTCGGAGGGTCAGGACTGTGGGAGCGCTGCACTGTCGAAGGGGAAGTATTGAGGGAGCACCGCACTGTCGGAGGGGCAGTACTGTGAGAGCATTGCACTGTCGGAGGGGCAGTACTGTGAGAGCATTGCACTGTCGGAGGGTCAGTACTGAGGGAGCGCGGCACTTTCGGAGGATCAGGACTGAGGGAGCGCCGCACTGCCGGAGGGGCAGTACTGAGGGAGTGCTGCACTGTCAGAGGGGCAGTACTGAGGGAGCACCACACTGTCAGAGGGTCAGTACTGAGGGAGCGCTGCACTGTCGGAGGGGCAGTACTGAGGGAGTGTTGCACTGTCGGAGGGTCAGTACTGAGGGAGCGCCGTACTGTCGGAGGGGCAGTACTGAGGAACGCTGCACTGTCGGAGGGGCAGTACTGAGGGAGTGCGCACTGTCGGAGGGTCAGTACTGAGGGAGTGCCGCACTGTTGGATGGACAGTACTGAGGGAGCGCCACACTGTCGGAGGGGCAGTACTGAGGCAGCGCCGCACTGTCAGAGAGGCAGTATTGAGAGAGCGCTGCACTGTCGGAGGGGCATTACTGAGGGAGCGCAGCTCTGTCGAGGGTCAGTACTGGAGGAGCGCAGCACTGTCTCGGAGGGGCAGTACTGAGGGAGCGCCGCACTGTCGGATGTGCAGTACCGAGGGAGCGCAGCACTGTCGGAGGGGCAGTACTGAGGGAGCGCCGCACTGTCGGAGGGTCAGTACTGAGGGAGCGCTGCACTGTCAGAGGGGCAGCACTGAGGAAGCGCCGTACTGTCGGAAGGGCAGTACTGAGGGAGTGCCTCACTGTCGGAGTGGCAGTACTGAGGGAGCGCTGCACTGTCTGAGGGTCAGTACTGAGGGAGTGCCGCACTGTCGGAGGGGCAGTACTGAGGGAGTGCCGCACTGTCGGCGGGTCAGTACTGAGGGAGCGCTGCACTGTCAGAGGGGCAGTACTGAGGGAGTGCTGCCTTGTCGTAGGGTCAGTACTGAGGGAGTGCTGCCTTGTCGTAGGGTCAGTACTGAGGGCGTGCCGCACTGTTGTCGGGGCAGTACTGAGGGAGCGCCGCACTGTCGGACGTGCAGTACTGAAGGAGTGCCGCACTGTCGGAGGGTCAGTACAGAGGGAGCGCCGCACTGTCGGAGGGTCAGTACAGAGGGAGCGCCGCACTGTCGGAGGGGCAGTAATGAGGGAGCGCCGCACTGTTGAAGCGGCAGTACTGAGGGAGCACCGCACTGTCGGAGGGGCAGTACTGAGTGTAGTGTATGTACCTTTAAGGGGAGAACTACTTTTTACAGCTCCTGTATACCGTAGTACCGGTAGTGAACACACTGGCATATAAACCCTGATTAGGGATCTGTATTTTAGTTTTTGAGTAACCTCCATCCAGTAAACACCTGTTAATTGTTCCTCTGCAGTGTCTGTCGATTTATTGAAGAAGACCATACATTAACATTCACGGATTCAACAGTGGCGACGAGTTGATTCGAACCTACCTGCAATTCTGTAAAAGAAGGCCAATTCCACCAGTGCGGGCGTCGACCATCTGGAGAGGACTTGAACATCGCAGAGGAGGCTGTGGAGAGCTGGGCTTGGTTCCCCAGTCGAGACGATCCAGTACAGTGAGCTGGCAGCAGGTACGGCGCAGACCCTTCCCGGGCGGCAGCGGCTGGAGCCGACTGACGGCACAGAAAAAGGCCGAGCAGCGTCGACGGGGTAAGAGAGAGGGTGAAGCGCACAGGACGCAGCCGGGGTTGAAGACCGAGCGTCTTCAACGAGAGAAGGGAAAATGCGCAGAGCGCGGCCGGGGTTTCAAGGGCTGAGCAGCGTCCACGGGGGAGGAAAGAAGCGCGGGAGACGCCATTTTGAGCCGGCGGAGAAGAAGGGAGAGCGCGGGAGATGCCATTTTTAGCCAGTCTAACCACACCCAAGGATGCAGAAGAGTGGCAGTGTCACAGCGTTCGACAATGAAGTCGAAGATTGGGCGACATATATAGAACGTGTAGAAGTGTACTGCAAGGTGAATGAAGTGCCAGATGCCAGGAAAGCACTGGTATTGTTGAATTCCATGGGTGCAAAAACGTACGGCTTACTGTGAAACCTAATAACCCCAGAGAAGCCAGTGGAAAAGGATTTTGAAAGCATAGTGGCAATCCTACAGGACCACTTAAACCCCACACCGCTGCTGATAGCCGAAAGATTTAAGTTTCACAAAAGGAACCAGCATAAAGACGAAAGTAATGCTGAGTATTTAACGGAACTGCGCAAACTATCGAAACACTGCCAGTTTGGAACGGGACTAGCAGATACTTTAAGGGACAAGTTTGTGTGTGGGCTTCAAAGTGAAGGAACCCAGAAACGGCTTCTATCAGAAAAGGATCTTACGCTGGACAAGGCTTTCAGCATGGCAGTATCACACGAAGCAGCCGCACGGGGCACTGCAGAGATACAACGGAGATCGCAAGAATATGGCACAAATGAAATGTCATATGGAGCAGTGAAGTGTTATCGCTGCGGCAAAACAACACACGACCACAAGGACTGTTGGTTCACGGACCAAGTGTGCAGACAGTGTGGAAAAGTAGGACACATAGCAAGAGTCTGCAGGTCGGGAAAGAAAACCAGCAGCAAGAAATCTCCACAGGAGAAGTACAAAAAGGTACATAAGGTGACGGAGAGTAGTTCAGACGAACAGAAAAGTGATACAGACTCCAGAAGCAAGGAGCTGGGTTGTCTGAAACTACATCATGTAATCAAAATGGAGGATCATCAAACTATCTGGGTCACGCTCAAGATAGACGGAGTCCAAGTGAAAATGGAATTGGACACAGGATCAGCCCTAACAGTCATAAACCAAAGGGACTACAAGCGGCTATTCTCACATATACCCTTGAGAGATACAGAGATTGTCTTGAAGATGTACACGGGGCAAAAAGTCTACCCCAAAGGAAAAATAAGGGTGAACGTGATATACAACGGCAAGGAAACACCAAAAATGGACATATATGTATTGCCAGATGGAGGACCGCCACTACTAGGGCGTGAATGGATCCGGAAGATACAGCTAGATTGGCATTCCATACAAGCACTGACTGTAGATGCCAAAAAGGATGACGACGTCACATCGGGACGACTGTCAAAAATGCTAACTGACGCGCAAGAAGTGTTCCAGGAGGGACTCGGAACATTAAAAGGCATAACAGCAACGATCAAAATCGAGGAAAATGCAAGCCCAAAGGTTTTTAAGGCCAGCCTGGTACCTTATGCGATCCGCCCAGCCGTCGAAGCAGAGCTGGAAGGTTTGGAACGTTCAGGAGTGCTATCCAAAGTGGACTGGAGCGAGTGGGCCACACCCATCGTTCCTGTAATGAAGAGGTCATTGAGTAATACGCCTGGGGAACCAAAGAAGGTTCACATCTGTGGGGACTTTAAGGTGACAGTGAACCCAGTCCTTCACACTGTACAATAGCCGCTTCCGCGGATTGAAGATATTTTCGCCTCGCTATCTGGAGGGAAACGCTTCACTAAGGTTGATCTGGCCCAGGCGTACCTGCAAATGGAGGTAGAAGAAGCTTCGAAACAGCACTTCATGATCAACACTCATAAAGGTCTCTGCCAATACAACTGGCTGGTGTTCGGGGTAGCATCAGCTCCGGCTATTTGGCAAAGGGCAATGGATCAAGTCCTACAAGGGATTCCAGGGACCCAGTGTTATTTGGACGACATCCTGGTCACGGGCGAAAATGACAGTGATCACCTCGCCAACCTGGAGCAGGTGCTCACTAGATTGAAGGATTATGGGCTCCGAGCTAATCGGCACAAATGCGAGTTTTTCCAGAAGCAGATCTCGTATTATGGCCACGTTATTGATGAAGAGGGGTTACATAAGTCCCCATAAAAGATTGAGGCAGTAGTCAAGGCTCCAGCACCAGAAAATGTGTCACAACTGAGGTCGTTCCTCGGGTTGGTGAACTACTACCATAAGTTCTTGCCGAACTTGTCTACAGTATTACACCCACTGAACACCCTACTGCAAACGGGTGTACCATGGAAGTGGAATGACAAATGTAAATGAGCTTTCCAGAAGTGCAAAGAATTGATCACATCAAAAGAGGTGTTGGCTCATTTCAACCCAGCACTACCAATTCGGTTGGCGTGTGATGCATCACCCTATGGCATTGGAGCGGTGCTGTCGCACAAATTCCCGGACGGCTCGGAGAGGCCAGTAGCCTTTGCGTCTCGGTCACTAACCTCAGCCGAGCGTAACTACGCCCAGATTGACAGGGAGGCCCTCAGCCTAGTGTGGGGAGTGAAAAAGTTCAACCACTATCTGCACGGGCAGAAGTTCACCTTGCTGACTGACCACCAACCACTTGTCTCCATCTTTAACCCAAAGAAGGGCGTTCCGGTGATGACTGCGCAACGGCTACAAAGATGGTCCCTTTTTCTAGGGGCGCACCAATATGATATCGAGTATAAGGGTACGAAACAGCATGGAAACGCTGATGGGTTATCACGCCTGCCACTACCTACTGCGGAGGAAGCACCAGCAGTGGATCCTGTCGAAATATTTCATTCGACTATAATTGAATGCTTGCCAGTAACTAACGCTGGTATAGAGAAGGAGACCCGAAATGACCCGACACTGTCTCGGGTATATGATTTGACGGTGAAGGGATGGCCAGCACATGGCGACTCAGTGTTGCCAGCATTCTCATCCAGAAGAGAACAGCTGTCAGTATGCCAGGGGACCTTGATGTGTGGATCCCGAGTGGTAATTCCACCCAAGTTAAGGGAGAGAGTGCTCAATGAGCTTCACGAAGGCCATCTGGGAGGGGTGAAAATGAAAAGCCTTGCTAGGGCTTATGTGTGGTGGCCGGGGATCGATCAGCAAATCGAGGACCTGACAAAGAGCTGCACAGGATGCCAGAAGGTCCAAAATGCACCACCACATGCCCCTCTACACCCATGGGAGTGGCCCTCATCTCCATGGCAACAGGTGCATATTGATTTTGCTGGTCCATTCATGGACTCAATGCTTTTAATAGCTGTGGATGCGCACTCAAAATGGCCTGAGGTGATCAAAATGTCCTCCACCACCACGGGGAAAACTATTGCAGTCCTACGGACCATTTTTGCAAGGAACGGCTTGCCAGAGCAGATTTGCTCTGATAACGGACCACAGTTTGTGTCCGAAGAATTTCGAAGGTTTATGAAAAGGAATGGGGTAAGGCATTACACATCCGCCCCGTATCATCCAGCCACAAATGGATTGGCTGAGAGGTTCGTACAAACCTTTAAAAAAGCAGTAAGGGCCATGTGCGATGACGACATTCCACTGCAGCATAAGGTGGACAATTTCCTGTTAGCCTACAGAAATGCGACACATACAATCAGCAACCAGACCCCGGCCATGATGTTCTTTAACCGAAGGTTGAGATCTCGTCTGGATTTGCTCAAACCAAATGTACGAAGAGATGTTGAGAATAAGCAATTCCAGCACATCAATGAGAAGCCGACAAGGAGCTTCAATGTAGGGCAACCAGTCTTGGCTCGCGACTACCGAACAGAGAAATGGCAACCAGGAACGATATGCACACGGCAGGGGCCACTAATGTACACTGTGGATGTTGGGGAGAACATCGTGAGATGCCATGTCGACCAGATCCTAGAGTCACAGGAAAGAGTCCACCTCAGGTCTCGCGTGCCTGGTGATGAACCCGACATACCGGTAGCATCTACCCCAGAAACAGTAGCATCGGAAGCTGATGAACCAACCGACGACAGGGGGCCAGAATCGCCTCCGCACCAAGAGCAAGTCACTCAGGAAAGGCGCTATCCAGAATGGATCAGGAAGCCGCCCCAAAGACTGAATTTATAAATGGACTACTTGCCGTTAATGTTACATGTTAAAAGTGTTAATTGTTAAATGAATGTTATGGTACTGTTAATCTAAAAGGGGAGGAATTGTAGTGTATGTACCTTTAAGGGGAGAACTACTTTTTACAGCTCCTGTATACTGTAGTACCGGTAGTGACCACACCGGTATATAAACCCTGAGTAGGGATCTGTACTTTAGTTTTTGAGTAACCTGCATCCAGTAAACACCTGTTAATTGTTCCTCTGCAGTCTCTGTCAATTTATTGAAGAAGACCATACATTAACATTCACGGATTCAACACTGAGGGAGCGCCGCACTGTCGGAGGGGCAGTACTGAGGGAGCGCCGCACTGTCGGAGGGGCAGTACTGAGGGAGTGCTGCACTGTCGGAGGGTCAGTACTGGGGGAGCGCCGCACTGTCGGAGGGGCAGCAGTGAGGGATCGCCGCACTGTCGGAGTGGCGGTACTGAGGGAGCACTGCACTGTTGGAGGGGCAGTACTGAGGGAGCACCGCACTTTTGGAGGGGCAGTACTGAGGGAGCACCGCACTGTCGGAGGGGCAGTACTGAGGGAGCACTGCACTGTTGGAGGGGCAGTACTGAGGGAGTGCTGCACTGTTGGAGGGTCAGTACTGAGGGAGTGCCGCACTGTCGGAGGGGCAGTACTGAGAGAGCGCCGCACTGTCGGAGGGGCAGTACTGAGGGAGTGCCGCACTGTCAGAGGGTCAGTACTGAGGGAGTGCTGTACTGTCGGAGGGGCAGCACTGAGGCAGCGCCGCACTGTCGGAGGGGCACAAATGAGGGAGCATCATACTGTCGGACGGGCAGTACTGAGGGAGCGCAGCTCTGTAGAAGGGGCAGTACTGAGGGAGCGCCGCACTGTCGGAGGGGCAGTACTGAGGGAGCACTGCACTGTTGGAGGGGCAGTACTGAGGGAGTGCTGCACTGTTGGAGGGTCAGTACTGAGGGAGTGCCGCACTGTCGGAGGGTCAGAACTGAGTGAGCGCCACACTGTCGGAGGGTCAGTACTGAGAGAGCGCCGCACTGTTGGAGGGGCAGTACTGATGGAGCGCCGTACTGTCGGAGGGGCAGTACTGAGGGAGTGCCGCACTGTCGGAGGGTCAGTACTGAGGGAGTGCCGCACTGTCAGAGGGTCAGTACTGAGGGAGTGCCGTACTGTCGGAGGGGCAGCACTGAGGGATCGGCGCAATGTCGGAGTAGTAGTAATGAGGGAGCACCACACTGTCGGACGGGCAGTACCGAGGGAGCGCCGCACTGTTGAAGGGGCAGTACTGAGGGAGCGCCGCACTGTCGGAGGGGCAGTACTGAGGTAGCGCTGCACTGTCGGAGGGGCAGTACTGAGGGAGTGCCGCACTGTCGGAGGGTCAGTACTGAGGGAGCGCAGCACTGTCGGAGGTGCAGCACTGAGGGATCGGCGCACTGTCGGAGTGGTGGTACTGAGGGAGCACTGCACTGTTGGAGGGGCAGTATTGAGGGAGCGCTGCAATGTAGGAGGGTCAGTACTGAGGGAGCGCTGCAATGTAGGAGGGTCAGTACTGAGGGAGCGCGGCACTGTCGGAGGGGCAGTACTGAGGGAGCGCGGCACTGTTGGAGGGGCAGTACTGAGGGAGTGCTGCACTATCGGAGGGTCAGTACTGAGGTGGTGCCGCAGTGTCGGAGGGTCAGTACTGAGGTGGTGCCGCAGTGTCGGAGGGTCAGTACTGAGGGAGCGCGGCACTGTTGGAGGGGCAGTACTGAGGGAGCGCCGCACTGTCGGAGGGGCAGTACTGAGGGAGTGCTGCACTATCGGAGGGTCAGTACTGAGGTGGTGCCGCAGTGTCGGAGGGTCAGTACTGAGGGAGCGCAGCACTGTCGGAGGGGCAGCAGTGAGGGATCGCCGCACTGTCGGAGTGGCGGTACTGAGGGAGCACTGGACTGTTGGAGGGGCAGTACTGAGGGAGCACCGCACTTTTGGAGGGGCAGTACTGAGGGAGCACCGCACTGTCGGAGGGGCAGTACTGAGGGAGCACTGCACTTTTGGAGGGGCAGTAGTGAGGGAGTGCTGCACTGTTGGAGGGTCAGTACTGAGGGAGTACCGCACTGTCGGAGGGTCAGTACTGAGGGAGCGCCGCACTGTCGGAGGGGCAGTACTGAGGGAGCGCCGCACTGTCGGAGGGGCAGTACTGAGGGAGTGCCGCACTTTCGGAGGGTCAGTACTGAGGGAGTGCCGCACTGTCGGAGTGTCAGTACTGAGGGAGTGCCGTTCTGTTGGAGGGGCAGCACTGAGGGATCGGCGCACTGTCGGAGGGGCAGTACTGAGGGAGCACCGCACTGTCGGACGGGCAGTACTGAGGGAGCGCCGCACTGTCGGAGGGGCAGTACTGAGGGAGTGCCGTACTGTCGGAGGGCCAGTACTGAGGGAGTGCCGTACTGTCGGAGGGCCAGTACTGAGGGAGTACCGCACTGTCGGAGGGTCAGTACTGAGGGAGCGCCGCACTGTCGGAGGGGCAGTACTGAGGGAGCGCCGCACTGTCGGAGGGGCAGTACTGAGGGAGTGCTGCACTGTCGGAGGGTCAGTACTGAGGGAGTGCCGTTCTGTTGGAGGGGCAGCACTGAGGGATCGGCGCACTGTCGGAGGGGCAGTACTGAGGGAGCGCCGCACTGTTGGAGGGGCAGTACTGAGGGAGCGCCGCACTGTCGGAGGGGCAGTACTGAGGGAGCACTGCACTGTTGGAGGAGCAGTACTGAGGGAGCACCGCACTGTCGGAGGGGCAGTACTGTGGGAGCACTGCACTGTCGGAGGGGCAGTGCTGAGGGAGTGCCGCACTGTCGGAGGGTCAGTACTGAGGGAGTGCCGTACTGTCGGAGGGTCAGTACTGAGGGAGTGCCGCACTGTCGGAGGGTCAGTACTGAGGGAGTGCCGTACTGTCGGAGGGTTAGTACTGAGGGAGTGCCGCACTGTCAGAGGGTCAGTACTGAGGGAGTGCCGTACTGTCGGAGGGGCAGCACTGAGGGATCGGCGCACTGTCGGAGTAGTAGTAATGAGGGAGCACCACACTGTCGGACGGGCAGCACTGAGGGAGCGCCGCACTGTTGAAGGGGCAGTACTGAGGGAGCGCCGCACTGTCGGAGGGGCAGTACTGAGGTAGCGCTGCACTGTCGAAGGGGCAGTGCTGAGGGAGTGCCGCACTGTCGGAGGGTCAGTACTGAGGGAGCGCAGCACTGTTGGAGGGGCAGCACTGAGGGATCGGCGCACTGTCGGAGTGGTGGTACTGAGGGATCACTGCAGTGTTGGAGGAGCAGTACTGAGGGAGCACCGTACTGTCGGAGGGCCAGTACTGTGGGAGCACTGCACTGTCGGAGGGGCAGTATTGAGGGAGCGCTGCAATGTTGGAGGGTCAGTACTGAGGGAGCGCGGCACTGTCGGAGGGGCAGTACTGAGGGAGCGCGGCACTGTCGGAGGGGCAGTACTGAGGGAGCGCCGCACTGTCAGAGGGGAAGTACTGAGGGAGTGCTGCACTATCGGAGGGTCAGTACTGAGGTGGTGCCGCACTGTCGGAGGGTCAGTGCTGAGGGAGCGCCGCACTGTCGGAGGGGCAGCAGTGAGGGATCGCCGCACTGTCGGAGTGGCGGTACTGAGGGAGCACTGCACTGTTGGAGGGGCAGTACTGAGGGAGTGCTGCACTGTTGGAGGGTCAGTACTGAGGGAGTACCGCACTGTTGGAGGGGCAGTACTGAGGGAGCGCCGCACTGTCGGAGGGGCAGCACTGAGGGAGTGCCGCACGGTCGGAGGGTCAGTACTGAGGGAGTGCCGCACTGTCGGAGGGTCAGTACTGAGGGAGCGCCGCACTGTCGGAGGGGCAGTACTGAGGGAGCGCCGCACTGTCGGAGGGGCAGAAATGAGGAAGCACCACACTGTCGGACGGGCAGCACTGAGGGAGCGCCGCACTGTTGAAGGGGCAGTACTGAGGGAGCGCCGCACTGTCGGAGGGGCAGTACTGAGGGAGCGCTGCACTGTCGGAGGGGCAGTACTGATGGAGTGCCGCACTGTCGGAGGGTCAGTACTGAGGGAGCGCCGCACTGTCGGAGGAGCAGTACTGAGGGAGCACTGCACTGTTGGAGGAGCAGTACTGAGCGAGCACCGCACTGTCGGAGTGGCAGTACTGAGGGAGCGCCGCACTGCCGGAGGGTCAGTACTGGGAGAGCGCCGCACTGTCGGAGGGGCAGTACTGAGGGAGCGCCGCACTGCCGGAGGGTCAGTACTGAGAGAGCGCCGCACTGTCAGAGGGGCAGTACTGAGGGAGTGCCGCACTGTCGGAGGGGCAGTACTGAGGGATCGGCGCACTGTTGGAGTAGTAGTAATGAGGGAGCGCCGCACTGTTGAAGGGGCAGTACTGAGGGAGCGCCGCACTGTTGGAGGGGCAGTACTGAGGTAGCGCTGCACTGTCGGAGGGGCAGTACTGAGGGAGTGCCGCACAGTCGGAGGGTCAGTACTGAGGGAGCGCAGCACTGTCGGAGGGGCAGCACTGAGGGATCGGCACACTGTCGGAGTGGTGGTACTGAGGGAGCACTGCACTGTTGGAGGAGCAGTACTGAGGGAGCACCGCACTGTCGGAGGGGCTGTACTGTGGGAGCACTGCACTGTCGGAGGGGCAGTATTGAGGGAGCGCTGCAATGTTGGAGGGTCAGTACTGAGGGAGAGCGGAGCTGTCGGAGGGGCAGTACTGAGGGAGCGCGGCACTGTCGGAGGGGCAGTACTGAGGGAGTGCTGCACTATCGGAGGGTCAGTACTGAGTTGGTGCCGCACTGTCGGAGGGTCAGTACTGAGGGAGCGCTGCACTGTCGGAGGGGCAGCAGTGAGGAATCGCCGCACTTTCGGAGTGGCGGTACTGAGGGAGCACCGCACTGTCGGAGGGGCAGTACTGAGGGAGTACTTCACTGTTGGAGGGGCAGTACTGAGGGAGCACTGCAGTGTTGGAGGTGCAGTACTGAGGGAGCACCGCACTGTCAGAGGGGCAATACAGTGGGAGCACTGCACTGTTGGAGGGGCAGTACTGAGGGTGCGCTGCACTGTTCGAGGGTCAGTACTGAGGGAGCGCGGCACTGTCGGAGGGGCAGTACTGAGGGAGCGCCGCACTGCCGGAGGGGCAGTGCTGAGGGAGCGCCGCACTGTCGGAGGGTCAGTACTGAGTGAGCGCCGCACTGTCGGAGGGACAGTACTGAGGGAGCGCCGTACTGTCGGAGGGTCAGTACTGAGTGAGTGCCGCACTGTCGGAGGGACAATACTGAGGGAGCGCCGCACTGTCGGAGGGGCAGTACTGAGGGAGCGCTGCACTGTCGGAGGGTCAGTACTGAGGGAGCGCCGCACTGTCTGAGGGGCAGTACTGAGGGAGCGCCGCACTGTCGGAGGGGCAGTACTGAGGGAGCGCCGCACTGTCGGAGGGGCAGTACTGAGTGAGCGCCGCACTGTCGGAGGGACAGTACTGAGGGAGCGCTGCACTGTCGGAGGGGCAGTACTGAGGGAGCGCTGCACTGTCGGAGGGGCAGTACTGAGGGAGTGCCGCACTGTCGGAGGGTCAGTACTGAGGGAGTGCCGCACTGTCGGAGGGTCAGTAATGAGGGAGCGCCGTACTGTTGGAGGGGCAGTACTGAGGAAGCGCCGCACTGTCGGAGGGGCAGTAATGAGGGAGCACCACACTGTCGGAGGGGCAGTACTGAGGGAGCGCTGCACTGTCGGAGTGGCAGTACTGAGGGAGCGCCGCATTGTCGGAGGGGCAGTACTGAGGGAGCGCCGCACTGTCGGAGGGGCAGAACTGAGGGAGCGCCGCAGTGTTGAAGGGGCAGTACTGAGGGTGTGCCGCACTGTCGGAGGGGCAGTACTGAGGGAGCGCCGCAGTGTTGGAGGGGCAGTACTGAGGGAGTGCCGCACTGTCGGAGGGGCAGTACTGAGGGAGCGCCGCACTGTCGGAGCGGCAGTACTGAGGGAGCGCTGCACTGTCGGAGGGGCAGTACTGAGGGAGCCCCGCACTGTCGGAGGGGCAGTACTGAGGGAGTGCCGCACTGTCGGAGGGGCAGTACTGAGGGAGCGCTGCACTGTTGGAGGGGCAGTACTGAAGGAGCGCCGCACTGTCGGAGGGGCAGTACTGAGGGAGTGCCACACGGTCGGAGGGTCAGTACTGAGGGAGCGCCGCACTGTCGGAGGGTCAGTACTGAGGGAGCGCTGCACTGTCGGAGGGGCAGTACTGAGGGAGCGCCGCACTGTCGGAGGGGCAGAAATGAGGAAGCACCACACTGTCGGACGGGCAGCACTGAGGGAGCGCCGCACTGTTGAAGGGGCAGTACTGAGGGAGCGCCGCACTGTCGGAGGGGCAGTACTGAGGGAGCGCTGCACTGTCGGAGGGGCAGTACTGATGGAGTGCTGCACTGTCGGAGGGTCAGTACTGAGGGAGCGCCGCACTGTCGGAGGAGCAGTACTGAGGGAGCACTGCACTGTTGGAGGAGCAGTACTGAGCGAGCACCACACTGTCAGAGTGGCAGTACTGAGGGAGCGCCGCACTGCCGGAGGGTCAGTACTGGGAGAGCGCCGCACTATCGGAGGGGCAGTACTAAGGGAGCGCCGCACTGCCGGAGGGTCAGCACTGAGAGAGCGCTGCACTGTCGGAGGGGCAGTACTGACGGAGCGCCGCACTGTCGGAGGGGCAGTACTGAGGGAGTGCGGCACTGTCGGAGGGGCAGCACTGAGGGATCGGCGCACTGCTGGAGTAGTAGTAATGAGGGAGCGCCGCACTGTTGAAGGGGCAGTACTGAGGGAGCGCCGCACTGTTGGAGGGGCAGTACTGAGGTAGCGCTGCACTGTCGGAGGGGCAGTACTGAGGGAGTGCTGCACAGTCGGAGGGTCAGTACTGAGGGAGCGCAGCACTGTCGGAGGGGCAGCACTGAGGGATCGGCACACTGTCGGAGTGGTGGTACTGAGGGAGCACTGCACTGTTGGAGGAGCAGTACTGAGGGAGCACCGCACTGTCGGAGGGGCTGTACTGTGGGAGCACTGCACTGTCGGAGGGGCAGTGTTGAGGGAGCGCTGCAATGTTGGAGGGTCAGTACTGAGGGAGAGCGGCGCTGTCGGAGGGGCAGTACTGAGGGAGTGCTGCACTATCGGAGGGTCAGTACTGAGGTGGTGCCGCACTGTCGGAGGGTCAGTACTGAGGGAGTGCTGCACTGTCGGAGGGGCAGCAGTGAGGAATCGCCGCACTGTCGGAGTGGCGGTACTGAGGGAGCACTGCACTGTTGGAGGGACAGTACTGAGGGAGCACCGCACTGTCGGAGGGGCAGTACTGAGGGAGCACTTCACTGTTGGAGCGGCAGTACTGAGGGAGCACTGCACTGTTGGAGGAGCGGTACTGAGGGAGCACCGCACTGTCAGAGGGGCAATACAGTGGGAGCACTGCACTGTTGGAGGGGCAGTACTGAGGGTGCGCTGCACTGTTCGAGGGTCAGTACTGAGGGAGCGCGGCACTGTCGGAGGGGCAGTACTGAGGGAGCGCCGCACTGCCGGAGGGGCAGTGCTGAGGGAGCGCAGCACTGTCGGAGGGTCAGTACTGAGTGAGCGCCGCACTGTCGGAGGGACAGTACTGAGGGAGCGCCGCACTGTCGGAGGGTCAGTACTGAGTGAGTGCCGCACTGTCGGAGGGACAATACTGAGGGAGCGCCGCACTGTCAGAGGGGCAGTACTGAGGGAGCGCTGCACTGTCGGAGGGTCAGTACTGAGGGAGCGCCGCACTGTCTGAGGGGCAGTACTGAGGGAGCGCCGCACTGTCGGAGGGGCAGTACTGAGGGAGCGCCGCACTGTCGGAGGGGCAGTACTGAGGGAGCGCTGCACTGTCGGAGGGGCAGTACTGAGGGAGTGCCGCACTGTCGGAGGGTCAGTACTGAGGGAGTGCCGCACTGTCGGAGGGTCAGTAATGAGGGAGCGCCGTACTGTTGGAGGGGCAGTACTGAGGAAGCGCCGCACTGTCGGAGGGGCAGTAATGAGGGAGCACCACACTGTCGGAGGGGCAGTACTGAGGGAGCGCTGCACTGTCGGAGTGGCAGTACTGAGGGAGCGCCGCACTGTCGGAGGGGCAGTACTGAGGGAGCGCCGCACTGTCGGAGGGGCAGTACTGAGGGAGCGCCGCAGTGTTGGAGGGGCAGTACTGAGGGAGTGCCGCACTGTCGGAGGGGCAGTCCTGAGGGAGCGCCGCACTGTCGGAGGGGCAGTACTGAGGGAGCGCCGCACTGTCGGAGGGGCAGTACTGAGGGAGCGCCGCACTGTCGGAGGGGCAGTACTGAGGGAGCGCTGCACTGTCGGAGGGGCAGTACTGAGGGAGCCCCGCACTGTCGGAGGGGCAGTACTGAGGGAGTGCCGCACTGTCGGAGGGGCAGTACTGAGGGAGCACTGCACTGTTGGAGGGGCAGTACTGAAGGAGCGCCGCACTGTTAGTGGTGCCTTGTTTCGAATGAGACATTAAGCTGAGGCCTCGTCTGCCCTCTTAGGTGGACGTAAAAGGTCCAACGGCCACTATTTGAAGAAGAGCAGGGAGGAGTTCTCCCCGGTGTCCTGGGGCCAATATTTATCCCTCAACCAATGTGCCTAAAACATCCGTTCATTGTCACATTGCTGTTTGTGGGATCTTGCTGTGTGTAAATTGGCTGCCGCGTTTCCTACAATACACCACTTCAAGACAGTCCTTCATTGGCTTTGAAGCGTTTTGGGGGCGTGCTGAGGTGGTGACAGGCGCTGGAGAAACGCAATGCTCTTTTCAAGCGGGCCGTGCAGTATAACTGCCGTCCTGGGCAGACTGGCCCAGCCTCAAATGCCGCGTGCGGAAAGCTGCACGTCAACCATTGCACGAAGCGCCTCTATCGGCGCCCGGTCGATCCTGTCCACCAATGCCAGCTCCAAACCTGGCCTTCAGCTCCCCGCCTCCTCGGTGCGGGAGCAGTCAGGGTTTCAGATAGTTGGTTACGACAGGCAAGAGCTTGTCGTGGAATTTACAACTGGTGCAAAGTCCGGTTAAAGGGGCAGTAAAGATTGTTCGCCGGGGTGAATCAGAGCCGGCGGGGGGTGGGGGAAGGGATTCTGCTTCCGTGCCGAGTGCGAGATCTTGAGACGTGGAACCAGCACTGAGCACAAAGGGCAAGCAATTAGTGATCAGTGGCATTCATTGTGATGCACTTTGTTACGGAGAATGAGGAGAGGCAATAGGAACTAAACGGTGCAATTCTAAAGGGGGTGCAGGAACAGAGAGACCTGGGGGGCGGGGGGGGGGGCGGTATGTACACCAATCTTTGAAGGTGGCAGGACAAGTCAAGAAGGCTGTTAAGGAAAGCATACGGGATCCTGGGCTTTGTAAATGGAGGCATAGAGTACAATAGCCAGGAACCTTTCTAAATCACAAACATGCCTCACCTCTTTGACCAGGCTTCTGGTCACCTGCCTTAATATCTCCTTATGTGACTCGGTGGCAAGTTTTATCTGAGAATCGCTCCTGTGAAACAGCTTGGGACGTTTTACTATGTTAAAGGTGCTATATAAATGCAGGCTGTTCTGGGAGAACACATACAACAATGACACCATAATTGGAGGGCAGAGCGTATCATGTACAAGGGACATGGAAACAGAAACATAGAGAAATAGGAGCAGGAGTCGGCCATTCGGCCCCTCGAGCCTGCTCCGCCATTCAATATGATCATGGCTGATCCTCTATCTCAATACCATATTCCCACTCTCTCCGCATATCCCTTGATGCCTTTTGTGTCTAGAAATCTATCTATCTCCTTCTTAAATATATTCAGTGACTTGGCCTCCACAGCCTTCTGTGGTAGAGAATTCCACAGGTTCACCACCCTCTGAGTGAAGACATTTCTCCTCATCTCAGTCCTAAATGTCCTACCCCGTACCCTGAGACTGTGACCCCTCGTTCTAGACCCCCCCAGCCAGGGGAAACACCCTCCCTGCATCCAGTCTGTGTAGCCCTGTCAGAATTTTATACGTTTCAATGAGATCCCCTCTCATTCTTCTAAACTCTAGTGAATACAGGCCTAGTCGACCCAATCTCTCCTCATACGACAGTCCTGCCATCCCAGGAATCAGTCTGGTGAACCTTCGCTGCACTCCCTCTATGGCAAGTATATCCTTTCTTAGGTAAGGAGACCAAAACTGCACACAGTACTCCAGGTGTGGTCTCACCAAGGCCCTGTACAACTGTAGTAAGACATCCTTGCTCCTGTACTCAAATCCTCTTGCAATGAAGGCCAACATACCATTTGCCTTCCTAACTGCTTGCTGTACCTGCATGCTTGCTTTCAGTGACTGGTGTACAAGGACACCCAGTTCCCTCTGTACATCAACATTCCCCAATCGATCGCCAATTAAAACAGTCTGGTGAACCTTCACTGCACTCCTGACAGGAACAGGAGGAGGCCCATTCAGCCCCTCGAGTCTGTTAGACATGAACAGGAAGAGGCCCATTCAGCCCCCTCGAGCCTGTTACACAGGACCAGGAGGCGGCCCATTCAGCCCCTCGAGCCTGTTACACAGGAACAGGAGGAGGCCCATTCAGCCCCCTCGAGCCTGTTACACAGGAACAGGAGGAGGCCCATTCAGCCCCTCGAGCCTGTTACATAGGAACAGGAGTGTTGTATATGTACCTTTAAGAGAATAACTGGTCTCAGACTGCAGTACCGGCAGTGACCACCTCTGTATAAAAGGCGCTAGAGAGCCTCTGTTGGTTAGTTTCGTTTATGCCTTTCACCAGTAAAGATCTCTTTGTTTCTCTCCTGCTAGTCCGTGTCTCAATCGTTCACGGACTTAACACTGGCGACAAGTTAGAAACGAACTTACCTGCAACTCAGCAGCAGCTCCGACGACGTGTTGAAGGTCGGAGCCAGAAGAAAGAAGAAAAAAAAAAAAAAAATAGGCCATTGAAACTCGAGAAACGGGCGTCGACCGTCAATCATCGATTTCAAAACTTGCGGGAGAGACTGTCCAGAGCCAGGCTGGGTTCCTCGGTCCGTGGTTTCCCAGCCAATCGGGCTGGTGGCAGGTAGTGCTCTGATCCTTCCTGGGCTGCAACGGGGCCGGGCAGCGAGTCGGGAAGCAAGGAGAGAGAGAGAGGGTGGAGCATACAGGGCGCGGCCGGTGTTTCGAAGCTGGGCAGCGTTCGGACCTCAGAAGAGGGAGGGAAGTGTCCCAGAGGGTCCGCTCCATGACGGGAAAATAATAAAAGAAAAAGAATACGCGCAACAAACCGTGGAAAGCAGCGCTAACAACAGCGGGGAAGAAGGAAAAGCGCAGGAGGCGCCATTTTGTTAAATCGGAGAAGAAGGCAAAGCGCGGGAGGCGCCATTTTAGATTTGCAAGATGCCGAAGACTGGCTGTATCACTGCTTTTGATAATACATTAGAGGACTGGACCACGTATGTGGAAAGAGTCGAGGTATATTTCGAGGCAAACGATATAGCGGAGGGGAAAAAGGCATCGATATTGTTAAACTTAATGGGCGCTAGAACGTACGGCCTATTGCGGGACCTGATTACTCCAGCCAAACCGAAGGCGAAGAGTTTTAACGAAATTGTTGCTGTTCTACAGGAGCACTTAAACCCTGCACCGCTGTTGATAGCAGAAAGATTTAAATTCCACAGGAGAACTCAGCACAAAGGTGAGAGCAATGCTGAGTATCTTACGGAACTACGCAAGCTATCAAAGCACTGCCAGTTCGGAGCAGGACTGGCAGATACCCTACAGGACAAATTTGTCTGTGGACTCCTGAGTGAAGGAACACAGAAGAAGTTACTCGCAGAAAAAGAGCTGACGCTAGATAAGGCTTTCAGCGTGGCAGTATCGTATGAAGCAGCAGCCAGGGGAGCTGCAGAAATTCAACAAAAACCACAGGAATACGGCACCCACGAAATGACATGGGGATTTGCAAAATGTTATCGCTGCGGCAGAACTAACCATGACCAGAAGGACTGCTGGTCCAAAGACAAAATATGCAGACAATGCGGGAAGATTGGACACATTGCACGAGTTTGTAGGTCTGGGAAGAAGACCAGCGACAACAAAAAGGCTACTAAGGAACCGTACAAGAAAGTACAGAAGATGACGGACAGTAGTTCCGAAGACCAGATGAGCGATAGTGAATCCGGAAACAGAAGACTAAGCTGTCTCAAACTTCACAATGTAATCACAAAAGAGGATCACCGAACCATTTGGGTCACTCTCACGATAGCAGGGTCCCAAGTTAAAATGGAATTGGATACAGGATCAGCGCTAACCGTCATGAATCGACGAGACTACGAGCGGCTATTTTCACACATACCCTTGAGAGAGACATCCATCGTCTTGACGACGTATACGGGGCAAAAGTATACCCCAGAGGAAAAATAAGGGTGCCTGTCGAATACAATGGCAAGAAAATACGGAAATTGTATCTCTACATACTGCCAAATGGTGGACCACCGTTATTGGGATGGGAATGGATCAGGAAGATAAACTTAGATTGGCATTCCATTCATGCAATGACGGTGGACGGTAAAAAAGATGAAGACGTCACTCCTGGACGATTGTCAACAATCTTAGCTAACGCCAAAGAGGTATTTCAACAAGAACTGGGCACGCTTAAAGGCGTAACCGCCTCGATAAAAATAGAAGAGAATGCAGTTCACAAGTTTTTCAAAGCGAGACCGGTACCAAATGCAATTCGCCCAGTCGTCGAGGCAGAGCTGGAGAATCTGGAGAAGGCGGGCGTGTTGTCTAAGGTCGACTGGAGCGAGTGGGCGACACCCATCGTTCCTGTCATGAAGAAAACGTTAACCAATAAGTTCGGAGAGCCAAGGAAGATTCGCATCTGTGGGGATTTCAAGGTGACGGTGAACCCTGTCCTTCGCACAGTACAATATCCTCTTCCAAGGATAGAAGACATCTTCGCCTCGCTGTCTGGAGGGAAGCTTTTTACAAAAATTGACCTAGCACAAGCATATTTGCAGATGGAGGTTGAAAAGTCCTCTAGGAAGTATCTCACGATAAACACCCACAAAGGTCTTTACCAGTATCATCGATTGGTATTCGGAGTAGCATCGGCTCTGGCGATATGGCAAAGAGCGATGGAACAAGTCCCGCAAGGGATTCCGGGGACTCAGTGTTACTTGAACGACATCCTTGTAACAGGTGAAGATGACAGTGAACACCTTAACAACCTAGAACAGGTGCTCACTAGACTACGGGAACATGGGCTGCGAGCCAACCGCCCCAAGTGCGAATTTTTAAAGAAACAGATATCGTATTGTGGCCACGTGATTGATGAAGAGGGGTTACATAAGTCCCCTGACAAAATTGAAGCGATTGTTAAGGCCCCAGCGCCTGAAAATGTGTCGCAACTGAGGTCATTCCTCGGGTTGGTGAATTACTATCATAAGTTTTTGCCGAATTTGTCGACAATTCTGCACCCACTGAACGCCCTGCTACGAACGGGGGTAGCATGGAAATGGAGTGATGATTGTAAGTGTGCTTTTCAGAAGAGTAAGGACTTAATCACTTCAAAGGAAGTATTGGCTCACTACAACCCAGCACTGCCAATCAGGCTGGCGTGTGATGCGTCTCCCTACGGCATTGGGGCGGTACTGTCACACAAATTCCTTGATGGTTCGGAGAGGCCGATAGCTTTTGCGTCACGCTCGTTAACTTCTGCCGAGCGTAACTACGCCCAGGTTGACAGAGAGGCCCTCAGCCTAGTGTGGGGGGTGAAGAAGTTCAATCACTATCTGCACGGTCAAAAATTTACTCTACTAGCCGATCATCAACCTCTTGTCTCCATTTTCAACCCTCAGAAGGGCGTACCGATAATGACAGCACAACGGCTGCAGAGATGGTCCCTTTTCCTAGGGGCACACCAATATGACATCGAGTACAAAGGAACTAAACAGCATGGAAATGCTGATGGATTGTCACGTCTACCGTTGCCGACGGTGGAAGAAGAAGACCTTGCAGTGGATCCAATGGAGTTATTCCACTCGACCATAGTCGAATGTCTCCCTGTGACGAATGCAAACATAGAAAAGGAAACACGGAATGACCCGACACTATCACGAGTCTATGATTTAACGGTGAAGGGATGGCCAGCACATGGCGAACCACTGCTGCCAGCATTCTCACCGAGAAGAGAACAGCTGTCAGTGTGCAGAGGAACCTTGATGTGTGGATCCAGAGTAGTAATTCCACCTAAGTTGATGGATAGAGTGCTCAATGAGCTTCATGAGGGTCATCTGGGTGGGGTAAAAATGAAGAGCTTAGCCAGAGCGTTTGTGTGGTGGCCGGGAATCGATAGAGAAATCGAAGAGATGACCAAAAGCTGTGCAGGATGCCAGAAGGTCCAAAACGCCCCACCACAAGCTCCTCTGCATCCATGGGAGTGGCCCTCATCTCCATGGCAAAGGGTGCACATTGATTTTGCTGGTCCCTTCATGGATTCGATGTTTTTAATTGCGGTGGATGCACATTCAAAGTGGCCAGGGGTAATAAAAATGTCCTCAACCACCACGGAAAAAACTATCACAGTTTCACGAACCATATTCGCCAGGAATGGGCTGGCTGAACAGATTTGCTCTGACAATGGACCACAGTTTGTGTCTGAAGAGTTCCGGAGGTTCTTAAAGAACAATGGTGTTAAGCATTACACATCTGCCCCATATCATCCAGCCACTAATGGATTGGCCGAGAGGTTTGTCCAAACATTCAAGAAGGCTATCAAGGCAATGTGTAATGAAGATATACCCCTACAACACAAGGTGGACAACTTCTTGTTTGCCTACCGGAATGCGACACATGCGGTTACCAACCAAACTCCAGCCATGATGTTCTTCAATCGAAGACTACGATGCCGCTGGGATTTGGTTAAGCCAAACGTCCGAAGAGATGTGGAGAACAGGCAGTTTCAGAATATGAATGAAAGGCCGACCAGGAGTTTTAAGATAGGTCAACCAGTTTTGGCCCGGGACTACCGCACTGAGAAATGGCAGCCAGGAACGATTTGTACACGACAAGGACCTCTCATGTATACCGTGGACATTGGGGAAAGCATTGTAAGACGCCATGCTGACCAGATTCTAGAGTCACTGGAAAACGTCAACTCCACACCACGATCTGACACACCTGGTAATGAAATCGACGTTCCAATTGCAGCTACCGTAGACCCGGTAATATTGGAAGCAGATGAACCAAACAACGACATTGATCCCGACTCAACCTTGCCAGAAGAACCTGATACCCCAAAGAGGCGTTATCCAGACAGAATCAGGAAGCCTCCTCAAAGACTGAACTTATAATTACTTAAACTTAACCAATGTATCTAGCAACAGTAATTGTGATTGTAATTCGTTATCATTAGTTGTTAAATGAATGTTATGTACTGTTTATCTAAAAGGGGAGGAATTGTTGTGTATGTACCTTTAAGAGAATAACTGGTCTCAGACTGCAGTACCGGCAGTGACCACCCCTGTATAAAAGGCGCTAGAGAGCCTCTGTTGGTTAGTTTCGTTTATGCCTTTCACCAGTAAAGATCTCTTTGTTTCTCTCCTGCTAGTCCGTGTCTCAATCATTCACGGACTTTACAAGGAGGAGGCCCATTCAGTCCCTCGAACCTGTTACACAGGAACAGGAGGAGGCCCATTCAGCCCCTCGAACCGGTTACACAGGAACAGGAGGAGGCCCATTCAGCCCCTCGAGCCTGTTGCACAGGAACAGGAGGAGGCCCATTCAGCCCCCTCGAGCCTGTTACACAGGAACAGGAGGCGGCCCATTCAGCCCCTCGAGCCTGTTACACAGGAACAGGAGGAGGCCCATTCAGCCCCTCGAGCCTGTTACATAGGAACAGGAGGAGGCCCATTCAGTCCCTCGAGCCTGTTACACAGGAACAGGAGGAGGCCCATTCAGCCCCTCGAGCCTGTTACACAGGAAGAGGAGGCCCATTCAGCCCCCTCGAGCCTGTTACAGAGGAACAGGAGGAGGCCCATTCAGCCCCTCGAGCCTGTTACACAGGAACAGGAGGAGGCCCATTCAGCCCCTCGAGCCTGTTACACAGGAACAGGAGGAGGCCCATTCAGCCCCTCGAGCCTGTTACACAGGAACAAGAGGAGGCCATTCAGCCCCTCGAGCCTGTTACACAGGAACAGGAGGAGGCCTATTCAGCCCCTCGAGCCTGTTACACAGGAACAAGAGGAGGCCCATTCAGCCCCTCGAGCCTGTTACACAGGAACAGGAGGAGGCCCATTCAGGCCCTCGAGCCTGTTACACAGGAACAGGAGGAGGCCCATTCAGCCCCTCAAGCCTGTTACACAGGAACAAGAGGAGGCCCATTCAGCCCCTCGAGCCTGTTACACAGGAACAGGAGGAGGCCATTCAGGCCCTCGAGCCTGTTACACAGGAACAGGAGGAGGCCCATTCAGGCCCTCGAGCCTGTTACACAGGAACAGGAGGAGGCCATTCAGCCCCTCGAGCCTGTTACACAGGAACAGGAGGAGGCCCATTCAGGCCCTCGAGCCTGTTACACAGGAACAGGAGGAGGCCCATTCAGCCCCTTGAGCCTGTTACACAGGAACAGGAGGAGGCCCATTCAGCCTCTCGAGCCTGTTACAGAGGAACAGGAGGAGGCCATTCAGCCCCTCGAGCCTGTTACACAGGAACAGGAGGAGGCCCATTCAGCCCCTCGAGCCTGTTACACAGGAACAGGAGGAGGCCCATTCAGCCCCTCGAGCCTGTTACACAGGAACAGGAGGAGGCCATTCAGCCCCTCGAGCCTGTTACACAGGAACAGGAGGAGGCCCATTCAGCCCCTCGAGCCTGTTACACAGGAACAGGAGGAGGCCCATTCAGGCCCTCGAGCCTGTTACACAGGAACAGGGGGAGGCCCATTCAGGCCCTCGAGCCTGTTACACAGGAACAGGAGGAGGCCCATTCAGCCCCCTCGAGCCTGTTACACAGGAACAGGAGGAGGCCCATTCAGCCCCTCGAGCCTGTTACACAGGAACAAGAGTAGGCCCATTCAGCCCCTCGAGCCTGTTACACAGGAACAGGAGGAGGCCTATTCAGCCCCTCGAGCCTGTTACACAGGAACAAGAGGAGGCCCATTCAGCCCCTCGAGCCTGTTACACAGGAACAGGAGGAGGCCCATTCAGGCCCTCGAGCCTGTTACACAGGAACAGGAGGAGGCCCATTCAGCCCCTCAAGCCTGTTACACAGGAACAAGAGGAGGCCCATTCAGCCCCTCGAGCCTGTTACACAGGAACAGGAGGAGGCCATTCAGCCCCTCGAGCCTGTTACACAGGAACAGGAGGAGGCCCATTCAGGCCCTCGAGCCTGTTACACAGGAACAGGAGGAGGCCATTCAGCCCCTCGAGCCTGTTACACAGGAACAGGAGGAGGCCCATTCAGGCCCTCGAGCCTGTTACACAGGAACAGGAGGAGGCCCATTCAGCCCCTTGAGCCTGTTACACAGGAACAGGAGGAGGCCCATTCAGCCCCTCGAGCCTGTTACAGAGGAACAGGAGGAGGCCATTCAGCCCCTCGAGCCTGTTACACAGGAACAGGAGGAGGCCCATTCAGCCCCTCGAGCCTGTTACACAGGAACAGGAGGAGGCCCATTCAGCCCCTCGAGCCTGTTACACAGGAACAGGAGGAGGCCATTCAGCCCCTCGAGCCTGTTACACAGGAACAGGAGGAGGCCCATTCAGCCCCTCGAGCCTGTTACACAGGAACAGGAGGAGGCCCATTCAGGCCCTCGAGCCTGTTACACAGGAACAGGGGGAGGCCCATTCAGGCCCTCGAGCCTGTTACACAGGAACAGGAGGAGGCCCATTCAGCCCCCTCGAGCCTGTTACACAGGAACAGGAGGAGGCCCATTCAGCCCCCTCGAGCCTGTTACACAGGAACAGGAGGAGGCCCATTCAGCCCCTCGAGCCTGTTACACAGGAACAGGAGGAGGCCCATTCAGCCCCTCGAGCCTGTTACACAGAAACAGGAGGAGGCCCATTCAGTCCCTCGAGCCTGTTACACAGGAACAGGAGGAGGCCCATTCAGCCCCTCGAGCCTGTTACACAGAAACAGGAGGAGGCCCATTCAGTCCCTCGAGCCTGTTACACAGAAACAGGAGGAGGCCCATTCAGTCCCTCGAGCCTGTTACACAGGAACAGGAGGAGACCCATTCAGCCCCTTGAGCTTATTGCGACATTCAATCAGATCCTGGCTGATCTGTATCTTAACTCTATCTACCCGCCTTGGTTCCATAACCCTCAATACCCTTTCCCAACAAAAATCTATCGATCTCAGTCTTGAAAGCTCCAATTGCCCCCCCCCTCCCCCCGAGCCTCGACAGCTTTTTGGGGGAGAGAGTTCCAGATTTCCACCACCCTTTGTGTGAAGAAGTGCTTCCTGACATCACCCCTGAACGACCTGGCTCTAATTTTAAGGTCACGCCCCCTTGTCCTGCATGCAATATTCAAAACTGTAATCTTTGAAACAAAATTGCCCGAATCATCGGCCGACGTCACAGGGAAATGCTGGCTATGCTTTGTCGAGTTAAATTGAGGAACCTCAGATGGCAGAATATGGGATTAAATATAACTTGCTAGCCGAGGGGGACCTCAGGCACCAGACCAAGGAGGCCTGATCACTGAGGAAGCGACACTGCACATTCTACAGGGAAGGAAGTGTCGAGTCTGAGTCTGGCTCTATTTACAGACGTCAGAATTGGGTCTTAAAGGGACAGGCCGGGTCGCCTAGCTTCAGCAGTGGAATAACACACGGGTGGTAGATTTCTGACTGGTCCATCCGGGTGTGAAGCTGGTGACAGGGATCGACTGGCTGTTACATAGTGTGACGCTCCGATAATTGCAAACCAGGTCTTGTTCACCCGGAGCTACGCCACGGGAGATCCACTAGCACACCGGCTGTCACAGACCGTCTGCTCATGCACCGTCTGTCTCACACCGTCTGTCACAGACCGTCTGTCACACACCGTCTGTCACACATACCGTCTGTCACAGACCATCTGTCACAGGCCGTCTGTCACTCACCGTCTGTCACACATACCGTCTGTCACAGACCGTCTGCTCACGCACCATCTGTCTCGCACCATCTGTCACACACTGTCTGCCTCACACCGTCTGCCTCACACCGTCTGTCTTGCACCATCTGTCACTCACCAACAGTCTCACCGTCTGTCAAACACCATCTGTCTCACCGTCTGTCACACACCGTCTGTCACATACACTGTCTGTCACGCACCATCTGTCACACACCATCTGTCACACACCATCTGTCTCACCGTCTGTCACACACCATCTGTCTCACACCATCTGTCACACACCATCTGTCTCACACCATCTGTCACACACCATCTGTCACACACCATCTGTCTCACCGTCTGTCACACACCATCTGTCACACACCATCTGTCACACACCATCTGTCACACACCATCTGTCTCACCGTCTGTCACACACCATCTGTCTCACACCATCTGTCACACACCATCTGTCTCACACCATCTGTCACACACCATCTGTCACACACCATCTGTCTCACCGTCTGTCACACACCATCTGTCACACACCATCTGTCACACACCATCTGTCTCACACCATCTGTCACACACCATCTGTCTCACACCATCTGTCACACACCATCTGTCTCACACCATCTGTCACACACCATCTGTCTCACACCATCTGTCACACACCATCTGTCTCACACCATCTGTCACACACCATCTGTCTCACACCATCTGCCACACACCATCTGTCTCACACCATCTGTCACACACCATCTGTCTCACCGTCTGTCACTCACCGTCTGTCTCACACCATCTGTCACACACCATCTGTCTCACACCATCTGCCACACACCATCTGTCACACACCATCTGTCACACACCATCTGTCTCACCGTCTGTCACACACCATCTGTCTCACACCATCTGTCTCACCGTCTGTCACACACCATCTGTCACACACCATCTGTCTCACCGTCTGTCACACACCATCTGTCACACACCGTCTGTCACACACCATCTGTCACACACCATCTGTCTCACCGTCTGTTACACACCATCTGTCTCACCGTCTGTCTCACACCATCTGTCACACACCGTTTGTCTCACACCATCTGTCTCACACCATCTGTCACACACCATCTGTCTCACACCGTCTGTCTCGCACCATCTGTCTCACACCGTCTGTCACACACCGTCTGTCTCACACCATCTGTCTCACACCATCTGTCACACACCATCTGTCACACACCATCTGTCTCACACCATCTGTCACACACCATCTGTCACACACCATCTGTCTCACACCATCTGTCTCACACCATCTGTCACACACCATCTGTCACACACCATCTGTCTCACACCATCTGTCTCACACCATCTGTCTCACACCATCTGTCACACACCATCTGTCACACACCATCTGTCACACACCATCTGTCACACACCATCTGTCTCACACCATCTGTCACACACCATCTGTCACACACCATCTGTCTCACACCATCTGTCACACACCATCTGTCACACACCATCTGTCTCACACCATCTGTCTCACACCATCTGTCTCACACCATCTGTCACACACCATCTGTCTCACACCATCTGTCTCACACCATCTGTCACACACCGTCTGTCTCACACCATCTGTCTCACACCATCTGTCACACACCATCTGTCTCACCATCTGTCACACACCGTCTGTCTCACACCATCTGTCTCACACCGTCTGTCTCACACCATCTGTCTCACACCATCTGTCTCACACCATCTGTCACACACCGTCTGTCTCACACCATCTGTCTCACACCATCTGTCACACACCATCTGTCTCACCATCTGTCACACACCGTCTGTCTCACACCATCTGTCTCACACCATCTGTCTCACACCATCTGTCTCACCGTCTGTCTCACACCATCTGTCACACACCGTTTGTCTCACACCATCTGTCTCACACCATCTGTCACACACCATCTGTCACACACCATCTGTCTCACACCATCTGTCACACACCATCTGTCACACACCATCTGTCTCACACCATCTGTCTCACACCATCTGTCTCACACCATCTGTCACACACCATCTGTCTCACACCATCTGTCTCACACCATCTGTCACACACCGTCTGTCTCACACCATCTGTCTCACACCATCTGTCACACACCATCTGTCTCACACCATCTGTCTCACACCATCTGTCACACACCATCTGTCTCACACCATCTGTCTCACACCATCTGTCACACACCATCTGTCTCACACCATCTGTCTCACACCATCTGTCACACACCATCTGTCTCACACCGTCTGTCTCGCACCATCTGTCACACACCGTTTGTCTCACACCATCTGTCTCACACCATCTGTCACACACCATCTGTCACACACCGTCTGTCTCACCGTTTGTCACACACCATCTGTCTCACCGTCTGTCACACACCATCTGTCACACACCGTTTGTCTCACACCATCTGTCTCACACCATCTGTCACACACCATCTGTCACACACCATCTGTCACACACCGTCTGTCTCACCGTCTGTCACACACCATCTGTCTCACCGTCTGTCTCACACCATCTGTCACACACCATCTGTCACACACCATCTGTCACACACCATCTGTCACACACCGTCTGTCTCACCGTCTGTCACACACCATCTGTCTCACCGTCTGTCACACACCATCTGTCACACACCGTTTGTCTCACACCATCTGTCTCACACCATCTGTCACACACCATCTGTCACACACCATCTGTCACACACCGTCTGTCTCACCGTCTGTCACACACCATCTGTCTCACCGTCTGTCTCACACCATCTGTCACACACCATCTGTCTCACACCGTCTGTCTCACACCATCTGTCACACACCATCTGTCTCACACCGTCTGTCTCGCACCATCTGTCACACACCGTTTGTCTCACACCATCTGTCTCACACCATCTGTCACACACCATCTGTCACACACCATCTGCCACACACCGTCTGTCTCACCGTCTGTCACACACCATCTGTCTCACCGTCTGTCTCACACCATCTGTCACACACCATCTGTCTCACACCGTCTGTCTCGCACCATCTGTCACACACCGTTTGTCTCACACCATCTGTCTCACACCATCTGTCACACACCATCTGTCTCACACCGTCTGTCTCGCACCATCTGTCACACACCATCTGTCTCACACCGTCTGTCTCACACCATCTGTCACACACCATCTGTCTCACACCGTCTGTCTCGCACCATCTGTCACACACCGTTTGTCTCACACCATCTGTCACACACCATCTGTCTCACACCGTCTGTCTCACACCGTCTGTCACACACCGTCTGTCTCACACCATCTGTCTCACACCATCTGTCACACACCATCTGTCTCACACCGTCTGTCTCACACCGTCTGTCACACACCGTCTGTCACACACTGTCTGTCACACACCGTCTGTCACACACCATCTGTAATATACCATCTGTCTCACCGTCTGTCACACACCATCTGTGACACACTGTCTGTCACACACCATCTGTAACGGACCATCTGTCTCACCATCTGTCACACACCATCTGTCACACACCATCTGTCACACACCGTCTGTAACGTACCATCTGTCTCACCGTCTGTCACACACCGTCTGTAACGTACCATCTGTCTCACCGTCTGTCACACACCGTCTGTAACGTACCATCTGTCTCACCGTCTGTCACACACCATCTGTCACACACCATCTGTCACACACAGTCTGTCTCACACCGTCTGTCTCACACCGTCTGTCTCTCACTGCCTGTCACACACCATCTGTCACACACAGTCTGTCTCACACCATCTGCCTCGCACTGTCTGTCACACACCGTCTGTCACACACCGTCTGTCACACACCGTCTGTCATGCACATCTGTCTCACCATCTGTTACACACCATCTGTCACACACCGTCTGTCACACACCGCCTGCCTCGCACCGTCTGCCTCGCACCGCCTGTCACACACCGCCTGTCACACACCGTCTGTCACACACCGTCTGTCATGTACCATCTGTCACACACCATCTGTCACACATCGTCTGGCACACACCGTCTGTCACACACCATCTGTCTCACCGTCTGTCACACTCTGTCTGTCACAGACCATCTGTCTTGCACCGTCTGTCACACACCATCTGTCACGCACATCTGTATCACACCATCTGTCATGTACATCTGTATCGCACCGTCTGTCACACACCGTCTGTCACACACCATCTGTCACACACCGTCTGTCTCTCACCGTCTGTCACACACCGTCTGTCTCACACCGTCTGTCTCACACCATCTGTCTCACACCATCTGTCTCACACCATTTGTCTCACTATGTGTCACACACCGTCTGTCACACACCGTCTGTCACACACTGTCTGCCTCACACCGTCTGTCACACACTGTCTGCCTCACACCGTCTGTCACACACTGTCTGTCTCTCACTGTCTGTCTCACCCCCAAGGTTTGATAGTCTGACCGGCCCGATCCAGCCAGACTCTGATCAAAGCATGAACTGGGGAGTCTCCCCAATCAATACTCTCCCCTCCCTTTCCCCCAGCCACTGACCCCCACCAGGCACAGTTACAGAGTACCCGCTGCTCCCCACTGCCATAGCCCCATGCTCATTCTTCCTGTGTGAGACTGGACGGCGCGTGCCCGGCAGCTGCTCGACTAGGGAGGGCATCACAGAGATCAGCAATCCTGATTATACAATGACGGGGAGATCTCCCACTGCGCGCTACGTGTCAGCGACATGGCAAACGCGGCAGGGAGATTTCCGCACCAACCCCTCTCGGCTTCGAGTGCCCACCGACCGAGATTTGAACCTGTAACACTCCAGCCCTGGCTGGCTGCCTTATGCTTAGCCTGTTTGAGCAGCCCGACAATGGAGCTTTGTTACAGTCTTGCGTCCGTTTGGATCTTATCTCAGTGCCGACCCTTTAAAATGCAAAGGCGACTCCGAAACCTTCGGATGTGTGCAGAGATAGTGCCAAACACAAGAGGGTCACCGGGAGGGCTAGCATTGTTTAAAAATCCACTGCTTATGGAGTTAAATTCCTCCAGGGGATCTTATCTGAACCAAGAGCTCCCAGGATACCAGAGATAAGAACTGCAGCCTGGTTTTATGGGAGACTTTGGACTTTTGCCCCATGAACTGAAGGACCTCGACCGAACAACCATCTTGTATTAACCCTGATGCGAAGGTATTAGGTTCCTGCGAGATATATATATAAGGGCAGAGGTTCAGCCCAGTGATCCTCACTTCATCGGAGCGCAGACAGAGGAGAGGTAAGCTGGGAAAAAAAAAAGAAGGAAACAGTAAAGAGGAAAGGGAGAGAGAGAAGGAAAGAAAGAGGGAGAGGAGGACAGAGATAGGGAGGAAGAACTTGCATTTCAATAGCACCTTTCACGACCTCAGGACGTCCCAAAGCGCTTTGAGAGCCAATTAAACACTTATTTCGAAGGGTAGTCACTGTTGCGAATTAGGGATGCCAATCTCCGCACAGCAAGATCCCAAAAAATGCGCTAATGGTCAGATAATTTTAGCTGTTGTTTGATGGATGAGAACTCCACCACCCACCCCCGCTCTTCTTCCAATAATGGGCGTGGGATCTTTTACGTCCACCCGAGAAGGCAGCCGGGGCCTCAGTTTAACGCCTCATCCGACAGTGCGGCGCTCCCTCAGTACTGCCCCTCCGACAGTGCGGCGCTCCCTCAGTACTGCCCCTCCGACAATGCGGCCCTCCCTCAGTACTGCCTCTCCGACAGTGCGGCGCTCCCTCAGTACTGATCCTCCGACAGTGCGGCGCTCCCTCAGTACTGCCCCTCCGACAATGCGGCCCTCCCTCAGTACTGCCTCTCCGACAGTGCGGCACTCCCTCAGTACTGCCCCTCCGACAGTGCGGCGCTCCCTCAGTACTGCCCCTCCGACAGTGCGGCGCTCCTTCAGTACTGCCCCTCCGACAATGCGGCCCTCCCTCAGTACTGCCTCTCCGACAGTGTGGCGCTCCCTCAGTACTGCCCCTCCGACAGTGCGGCGCTCCCTCAGTACTGCCTCTCCGACAGTGTGGCGCTCCCTCAGTACTGCCCCTCCGACAGTGCGGCGCTCCCTCAGTACTGCCCCTCCGACAGTGCGGCGCTCCTTCAGTACTGCCCCTCCGCCAGTGCGGCGCTCCCTCAGTACTGCCCCTCCGCCAGTGCGGCGCTCCCTCAGTACTGCCCCTCCGCCAGTGCGGCGCTCCGTCAGTACTGCCCCTCCGACAGTGCGGCGCTCCGTCAGTACATCCCCTCCGACAATGCGGCCCTCCCTCAGTACTGCCTCTCCGACAGTGCGGCGCTCCCTCAGTACTGCCCCTCTGACAGTGCGGCGCTCCCTCAGTACTGCCCCTCCGACAGTGCGGCGCTCCCTCAGTACTGAACCTCCGACAGTGCGGCGCTCCCTCAGTATTGAACCTCCGACAGTGCGGCGCTCCCTCGGTACTGCCCCTCCGACAGTGCGGCGCTTCCTCAGTACTGCCCCTCCGACAGTGTGGCGCTCCCTCAGTACTGAACCTCCGACAGTGCGGCGCTCCCTCAGTACTGCCCCTCCGACAGTGTGGCGCTCCCTCAGTACTGAACCTCCGACAGTGCGGCGCTCCCTCAGTACTGCCCCTCCGACAGTGTGGCGCTCCCTCAGTACTGCCCCTCCGACAGTGCGGCGCTCCCTCAGTACTGCCCCTCTGACAGTGCGGCGCTCCCTCAGCACTGCCCCTCCGACAGTGCGGCGCTCCCTCAGTACATCCCCTCCGACAGTGCGGCACTCCCTCAGTACTGCCCCTCCGACAGTGCGGCACTCCCTCAGTACTGCCCCTCCGACAGTGCGGCGCTCCCTCAGTACTGAACCCCTGACAGTGCGGCGCTCCCTCGGTACTGAACCTCCGACAGTGTGCGCTGTCTCAGCACTGGCAGCGGGGGAGTGTCGACCTGGATTACAGGGCTGCAAAATCTCGGGAGTGGGGGACTTGGAACCCCACGGCAGATAGAGAGAAAAGAAAGAGGGAAAGATAGGAGCGAGAAAAGAGTGAGGGAAAGAACGGAGAGAAAGTAGGAAATGAGAAATAAAAAGGGGCGATCCCAAAGATATAAGGAGAGAAAGAAGTGGGGTACTAAACTTATATTATTGGGGCATTCACTGTTCTTAATAAGCTTTGCTGTTATGACTCACGTGTTAGAGATTCGAAGAGGACAAAACAGATTGAACATTTTGTACTGTGTGCCTGACACACAGTAACCCCGAGAAAAGGGCTGTCAGATCTGCTGTTATGCACCTCAAAGCCAGTATTGATGCTGTAAAGATAAAAACAAAGTACAAAAATACCACAAACCCACACAGAGCGCCAAGGGGCAGATTCAGTAGATGGGGCGGGGGTAGGGGGGAGAGAAACTGTCACAACTTGCTCCTAAACCCTTTGCTGACTCCACCAATTTAATCGCGGTCCTATAAAAGGGGCCAGTCTGGGCAGGATCACTTCATTTCGACACCGAGATTGGGTAAGATACCAAACCCACAGAGACGGAAGCAAGGGAGAGAGAGAGGGAGTGAGAGAGAGAGGGTCTCGAGCGACTAATTGCAGCATTAACCAGGCTCTGATCAAATTAAAGGTTAAGTGTTGCGTTCGCGGATTAACACGCCTCTTTCCGAAATTGTCTTAATTTGTCTTTCTGCCTCTCCGCAGTCCCGACACCAGGAGAAATCATGAAAATCTTCGCCGCAGTTCTCGCGTTGGTGCTAATTGCAGGTAAGTGTCGGTGATTTTAATTCCCCACCCCGCTCCGCGGTGATTTACGTTTTAAATGAATTATCGAGGTATGTCGGCGAGCGCGGATTCATCGCGACAGCTCTTGCGAAATCGACTGACTGAGCGCATGGCTGTTTAAAAAAAAAATACCCGATTGATGGCGAATTTAGCTGTGCCCCGCCGCGTGTTAGCGACATCGCGAGCACATCGCTGGCTGGAATCGCGGGAGGGGAGGGATGTGATCGGGCTTTTCCGCTCTCCTCCTCCTCCTCTCTCCACTGCCGTTGCTCCGCGAGGCAGTGGGAACCTGCGCCGAACTCGTCGGAGCAGCGGGAGTGAGGAGACTCGCGGGGGGCGGGGAGGGTGGGGTTGGATTCCTGGCCACAGCCTCGATACCGCCCAATCGAGCGCCTCTACGCCTCCTCCTGCGCCGTCTCGTTCTGCGATTCCAAGCTCAGTGGGGCCATCAGGACAGGGCGACCAAAGAGCTTGGCCGGAGGGGCCGGTTTTAAGGAGCGCCTTAAAGGAGGAGAGAGCGAGAGGCGGAGAGGTTTAGGGAGGGAATTCCAGAGCCCGGGCAGCTGAAGGCACGGCTGCTAATGGTGGAGCGATGGAAATCGGCGGGGGGGCGGGGGGGGGGGATGCACAAGAGGCCAGAATCGGAGGAGCGCGGGGGCTGGAGGAGGTCACAGAGATCGGGCGGAGAGGGGGCTAAACAGAGATTGACTCGCTGTTAATAAGACTGAGGGAGTGGGAAGATTTTTTTTCTTCCGTCTGTTAAGTATATTTGCCTGCTTTTGATTATTGGCGAATGAACCTGGGTGCTGAGGCATTGAGGTGAAAATTGTGAGGGTAAGTGAGCGACACGCTCGCGTGGAACACAGCTGTGCAGTTTCCCTCCCAGACCTATTCATTGGAATTCCACTGTTATCTCTCTTAATCCACTGACGATCGGCTCCAGGAGATGTAGAGCTGGGGCAGTGTGTAAACACCTGCTCAGATACGATCAGTGCTGCGGGATTGGAATGTTGAGCCCAGCTCACTTCAACCCTCCCCGCCCCCCGCCAACCCTGTCGGCCTCAACACTTCCTCTCCAAACCCCATCAGTAGCAATTAACCATTGCAACAGGCTGTGTTCCATCTATCTCTCTGCTGCCCCGTGTCCTAACTCACACCGAGCCCGGTTCACCCATCACCCCCGTTGCTCGATGACCAACATTGGATACAGGTCCGGCAACGCATCGATTTTAAAATTCTCATCCTTGTTTTCAAATCCCTCCTCGCCCCTCCCTATCTCTGTAACCTCCTCCAGCCCCCTACAACCCTCCCTATCTCTGTAACCTCCTCCAGCCCCCTACAACCCTCCCTATCTCTGTAACCTCCTCCAGCCCCTACAACCCTCCCTATCTCTGTAACCTCCTCCAGCCCCCTACAACCCTCCCTATCTCTGTAACCTCCTCCAGCCCCTACAACACTCCCTATCTCTGTAACCTCCTCCAGCCCCCTACAACACTCCCTATCTCTGTAACCTCCCCAGCCCCGACAACCCTCCCTATCTCTGTAACCTCCTCCAGCCCCTACAACACTCCCTATCTCTGTAACCTCCTCCAGCCCCTACAACACTCCCTATCTCTGTAACCTCCTCCAGCCCCTTCAACACTCCCTATCTCTGTAACCTCCTCCAGCCCCTACAACCCTCCCTATCTCTGTAACCCCTCCAGCCCCTACAACCCTCCCTATCTCTGTAACCTCCTCCAGCCACTACAACCCTCCCTATTGCTGTAACCTCCTCCAGCCCCTACAACCCTCCCGACCTCTGTAACCTCCTCCAGCCCCTACAACCCTCCCTATCTCTGTAACCTCCTCCAGCCCCTACAACCCTCCCTATCTCTGTAACCTCCTCCAGCCCCTACAACTCTCCCTTTCTCTGTAACCTCCTCCAGCCCCTACAACCCTCCCTATCTCTGAAACCTCCTCCAGCCCCTGCAGCCCTCCCTATCTCTGTAACCTCCTCCAGCCCCTACAGCCCTCCCTATCTCTGTAACCTCCTCCAGCCCCTACAACCCTCCCTATCTCTGTAACCTCCTCCAGCCGCTACAACCCTCCCTATCTCTGTAACCTCCTCCAGCCCCTACAGCCCTCCCTATCTCTGTAAACTCCTCCAGCCCCGACAACCCTCCCTATCTCTGTAACCTCCTCCAGCCCCTACAACACTCCCTATCTCTGTAACCTCCTCCAGCCCCTACAACCCTCCCTATCTCTGTAACCTCCTCCAGCCCCTACAAGCCTCCCTATCTCTGTAACCTCCTCCAGCCCATACAACCCTCCCTATCTCTGTAACCTCCTCCAGCTGCTACAACCCTCCCTATCTCTGTAACATCCTCCAGCCCCTACACCTCTCCCTATCTCTATAACCTCCCCCAGCCCCCTACAACCCTCCCTATCTCTGTAAACTCCTCCAGCCCCTACAACCCTCCCTATCTCTGTAACCCCCTCCAGCCCCTGCACCCCTCCCTATCTCTGTAACCTCCTCCAGCCCCTACAACCCTCCCTATCTCTGTAACCTCCTCCAGCCCCTACAACACTCCCTATCTCTGTAACCTCCTCCAGCCCCTACAACCCTCCCTATCTCTGTAACCTCCCCAGCCCCCTACAACCCTCCCTATCTCTGTAACCTCCTCCAGCCCCTACAACCCTCCCTATCTCTGTAACCTCCTCCAGCCCCCTACAACACTCCCTATCTCTGTAACCTCCTCCAGCCCCGACAACCCTCCCTATCTCTGTAACCTCCTCCAGCCCCTACAACACTCCCTATCTCTGTAACCTCCTCCAGCCCCTACAACCCTCCCTATCTCTGTAACCTCCCCAGCCCCCTACAACCCTCCCTATCTCTGTAACCTCCTCCAGCCCCTACAACCCTCCCTATCTCTGTAACCTCCTCCAGCCACTACAACCCTCCCTATCGCTGTAACCTCCTCCAGCCCCTACAACCCTCCCTACCTCTGGAACCTCCTCCAGCCCCTACAACCCTCCCTATCTCTGTAACCTCCCCCAGCCCCTACAACCCTCCCTATCTCTGTAACCTCCTCCAGCCCGTACAACCCTCCCTATCTCTGTAACCTCCTCCAGCCCCTAAAACACTCCCTATCTCTGTAACCTCCTCCAGCCCCTACAACCCTCCCTATCTCTGTAACCTCCTCCAGCCCCTACAACTCTCCCTATCTCTGTAACCTCCTCCAGCCCCTACAACCCTCCCTATCTCTGTAACCTCCTCCAGCCCCTACAACCCTCCCTATCTCTGTAACCTCCTCCAGCCCCTGCAGCCCTCCCTATCTCTGTAACCTCCTCCAGCCCCTACAGACCTCCCTATCTCTGTAACCTCCTCCAGCCCCTACAACCCTCCCTATCTCTGTAACCTCCTCCAGCCGCTACAACCCTCCCTATCTCTGTAACCTCCTCCAGCCCCTACAGCCCTCCCTATCTCTGTAACCTCCTCCAGCCCCTACAACCCTCCCTATCTCTGTAACCTCCTCCAGCCCCTACAACACTCCCTATCTCTGTAACCTCCTCCAGCCCCTACAACCCTCCCTATCTCTGTAACCTCCTCCAGCCCCTACAACCCTCCCTATCTCTGTAACCTCCTCCAGCCCCCTACAACCCTCCCTATCTCTGTAACCTTCTCCAGCCCCTACAACCCTCCCTATCTCTGTAACCTTCTCCAACCCCCTACAACCCTCCCTATCTCTGTAACCTCCTCCAGCCCCTACAAGCCTCCCTATCTCTGTAACCTCCTCCAGCCCCGACAATCCTCCCTATCTCTGTAACCTCCTCCAGCCCCTACAACCCTCCCTATCTCTGTAACCTCCTCCAGACCCACAACACTCCCTATCTCTGTAACCTCCTCCAGCCCCTACAACCCTCCCTATCTCTGTAACCTCCTCCAGCACCTACAACCCTCCCTATCTCTGTAACCTCCTCCAGCTCCAACAACCCTCCCTATCTCTGTAACCTCCTCCAGCCCCTACACCTCTCCCTATCTCTGTAACCTCCCCCAGCCCCCTACAACCCTCCCTATCTCTGTAACCTCCTCCAGCCCCTACAACCCTCCCTATCTCTGTAACCCCCTCCAGCCCCTACACCCCTCCCTATCTCTGTAACCTCCTCCAGCCCCTACAACCCTCCCTATCTCTGTAACCCCCTCCAGCCCCTACACCCCTCCCTATCTCTGTAACCTCCTCCAGCCCCTACAACACTCCCTATCTCTGTAACCCCCTCCAGCCCCTACACCCCTCCCTATCTCTGTAACCTCCTCCAGCCCCTACAACCCTCCCTATCTCTATAACCCCCTCCTGCCCCTACACCCCTCCCTATCTCTGTAACCTCCTCCAGCCCCTACAACCCTCCCTATCTCTGTAACCTCCTCCAGCCCCTACAACCCTCCCTATCTCTGTAACCTCCTCCAGCCCCTACAACCCTCCCTATCTCTGTAACCTCCTCCAGCCACTGCAGCCCTCCCTATCTCTGTAACCTCCTCCAGCCCCTACAGCCCTCCCTATCTCTGTAACCTCCTCCAGCCCCTACAACGCTCCCTATCTCTGTAACCTCCTCCAGCCGCTACAACCCTCCCTATCACTGTAACCTCCTCCAGCCCCTACAGCCCTCCCTATCTCTGTAACCTCCTCCAGCCCCTACAACCCTCCCTATCTCTGTAACCTCCTCCAGCCCCTACAACACTCCCTATCTCTGTAACCTCCTCCAGCCCCTACAACCCTCCCTAACTCTGTAACCTCCTCCAGCCCCTACAACCCTCCCTATCTCTGTAACCTCCTCCAGCCCCCTACAACCCTCCCTATCTCTGTAACCTTCTCCAGCCCCTACAACCCTCCCTATCTCTGTAACCTTCTCCAACCCCCTACAACCCTCCCTATCTCTGTAACCTCCTCCAGCCCCTACAAGCCTCCCTATCTCTGTAACCTCCTCCAGCCCCTACAACCCTCCCTATCTCTGTAACCTCCTCCAGCCCCTACAACCCTCCCTATCTCTGTAACCTCCTCCAGACCCACAACACTCCCTATCTCTGTAACCTCCTCCAGCCCCTACAACCCTCCATATCTCTGTAACCTCCTCCAGCCACTACAACCCTCCCTATCTCTGTAACCTCCTCCAGCTCCTACAACCCTCCCTATCTCTGTAACCTCCTCCAGCCCCTACACCTCTCCCTATCTCTGTAACCTCCCCCAGCCCCCTACAACCCTCCCTATCTCTGTAACCTCCTCCAGCCCCTACAACCCTCCCTATCTCTGTAACCCCCTCCAGCCCCTACACCCCTCCCTATCTCTGTAACCTCCTCCAGCCCCTACAACCCTCCCTATCTCTGTAACCCCCTCCAGCCCCTACACCCCTCCCTATCTCTGTAATCTCCTCCAGCCCCGACAACCCTCCCTATCTCTGTAACCCCCTCCAGCCCCTACACCCCTCCCTATCTCTGTAACCTCCTCCAGCCCCTACAACCCTCCCTATCTCTGTAACCCCCTCCTGCCTCTACACCCCTCACTATCTCTGTAACCTCCTCCAGCCCCTACAACCCTCCCTATCTCTGTAACACCCTCCAGCCCCTACAACCCTCCCTATCTCTGTAACCTCCTCCAGCCCCTACAACCCTCCTTATCTCTGTAACCTCCTCCAGCCCCTACAACCTTCCCTATCTCTGTAACCTCCCCCAGCCCCCTACAACCCTCCCTATCTCTGTTACCTCCTCCAGCCCCTACAACCCTCCCTATCTCTGTAACCTCCTCCAGCCCCTACAACCCTCCCTATCTCTGTAACCTCCACCAGCCCCTACAACCCTCCCTATCTCTGTAACCTCCCCCAGCCCCCTACAACCCTCCCTATCTCTGTAACCTCCTCCAGCCCCTACAACCCTCCCTATCTGTGTAACCCCCTCCAGCCCCTACAACCCTCATCTCTGTAACCCCTCCAGCCCCTACAACCCTCCCTATCTCTGTCACCTACTCCAGCCCCTACAACCCTCCTTATCTCTGTAACCCCTCCAGCCCCTACAACCCTCCCTATCTCTGTAACCTCCCCCAGCCCCCTACAACCCTCCCTATCTCTGTAACCTCCCCCAGCCCCTACAACCCTCCCTATCTCTGTAACCTCCTCCAGCCCCCTACAACCCTCCCTATCTCTGTAACCTCCCCCAGCCCCCTACAACCCTCCCTATCTCTGTAACCTCCTCCAGCCCCCTACAACCCTCCCTATCTCTGTAACCTCCCCCAGCCCCCTACAACCCTCCCTATCTCTGTAACCTCCTCCAGCCCCTACAACCCTCCCTATCTCTGTAATCTCCTCCAGCCCCTACACCCCTCCCTATCTCTGTAACGTCCTCCAGCCCCTACAACCCTCCCTATCTCTGTAACCTCCTCCAGCCCCTACAACCCTCCCTATCTCTGTAACCTCCCCCAGCCCCTACAACCCTCCCTATCTCTGTAACCTCCTCCAGCCCCTACAACCCTCCCTATCCCTGCAACCTCCTCCAGCCCCTAAAACCCTCCCTATCTCTGTAAACTCCTCCAGCCCCTACAACCCTCCCTGTCTCTGTAACCCCCTCCAGCCCCTAAAACCCTCCCTATCTCTGTAACCTCCTCCAGCCCCTACAACCCTCCCTATCTCTGTAACCTACTCCAGCCCCTACAAACCTCCCTATCTCTGTAGCCTCCTCCAGCCCCTACAACCCTCCCTATCTCTGTAACCTCCTCCAGCCCCTACAACCCTCCCTATCTCTGTAACCTCCTCCAGCCCCTACAACCCTCCCTATCTCTGTAACCTCCTCCAGCCCCTACAACCCTCCCTACCTCTGTAACCTGCTCCAGCCCCTACAACCCTCCCTATCTCTGTAACCTCCTCCAGCCCCTGCAACCCTCCCTACCTCTGTAACCTCCTCCAGCCCCTACAACCCTCCCTATCTCTGTAACCTCCTCCAGCCCCTACAACCCTCCCTATCTCTGTAACGTCCTCCAGCCCCTACATCCCTCCGAGATCTCTGCGCTCCTCTAATTCCGGCCTCTTGAGCATCCCCCGATTTCCATCGCTCCACCATTGGCGGCCGTGCCTTCAGCCGCCTGGGCCCCGAGCTCTGGAATTCCCTCCCTAAACCTCTCCGCCTCTCTCCCCTCCTTTAAGATGCTCCTTAAAACCGACCTCTTTGAACCAGCTTTTGCTCGCCCGTCCTAATATCTCCTTATGTGGCTCGGTGTCAAATTCTGTGTGATAATCGCTCCTGTGAAGCGCCTCGGGACGTTTTACAACGTTAAATGCGCTATATAAATACAAATTGTATTTGACGTATTAAAAACATTTCAATCTCACCTCCCTCGCTCTCCCCTCCCTCATTCTCCCCCTCCCTCACTCACCCCTCCCTCACTCTCTCCTCCCTTAGACTCCCCCTCCCTCACTCTCCCCTCCCTCACTCTCCCCTCCCTTAGTCTCCCCCTCCCTCAGTCTCCCGTCCCTCATTCTCCCCCTCCCTCACTCACCCCTCCCTCAGACTCCCCTCCCTCACTCCCCCCTCCCTCACTCACCCCTCCCTCACTCTCCCCTCCCTCACTCTCCCCTCCCTCACTCTCCCCTCCCTCAGTCACCCCTCCCTCACTCTCCCCTCCCTCAGACTCCCCTCCCTCACTCTCCCCTCCCTCACTCACCTGCTCCCTCACTCTCCACTCCCTCACTCTCCCCCCTCCCTCACTCTCCCCCTCTCTCACACTCCCCTGCCTCACTCTCCCCTCCCTCAATCTCCCCATCCCTCAGTCTCCCCTCCCTCGCTCTCCCCTCCCTCACTCTCCCCTCCCTCACTCTCCCCCTCCCTCAGTCACCCCTCCCTCACTCTCCCCTCCCTCAGTCTCCCCTCCCTCACTCTCCCCTCCCTCACTCACCTGCCCTCACTCTCCACTCCCTCACTCTCCCCTCCCTCACTCTCCCCCCTCTCTCACACTCCACTGCCTCACTCTCCACTCCCTCACTCTCCCCCCATCCCTCAGTCTCCCCTCCCTCACTCTCCCCTCCCTCACTCTCCCCCATCCCTCAGTCTCCCCTCCCTCACCCTCCCCTCCCTCAGTCTCCCCTCCCTCTCTCTCCCCTCCCTCACTCTCCTCCTCCCTCACTCTCCCCTCCCTCACTCTCCCCTCCCTCACTCTCCCCCTCTCTCACACACCCCTCCCTCACTCTCCCCTCCCTCACTCTCCCCCTCCCTCAGTCTCCCCTCCCTCAGTCGCCCCTCCCTCACACTCCCCTCCCTCACGCTTCCCTCCTTCAGTCTCCCCTCCCTCACTCTCCCCTCCCTCACTCTCCCCCTCCCTCAGTCTCTCCTCCCTCACTCTTCCATCCCTCAATCTCCCCTCCCTCACTCTCCCCTCCCTCACTCTTCCATCCCTCACTCTCCCCTCCCTCAATCTCCCCATCCCTCAGTCTCCCCTCCCTCGCTCTCCCCTCCCTCACTCTCCCCTCCCTCACTCTCCCCTCCCTCAGTCACCCCTCCCTCACTCTCCCCTCCCTCAGTCTCCCCTCCCTCACTCTCCCCTCCCTCACTCACCTGCTCCCTCACTCTCCACTCCCTCACTCTCCCCTCCCTCACTCTCCCCCTCTCTCACACTCCACTGCCTCACTCTCCACTCCCTCACTCTCCCCCATCCCTCAGTCTCCCCTCCCTCACTCTCCCCTCCCTCACTCTCGCCCATCCCTCAGTCTCCCCTCCCTCACTCTCCCCTCCTCAGTCTCCCCTCCCTCTCTCTCCCCTCCCTCACTCTCCTCCTCCCTCACTCTCCCCTCCCTCACTCTCCCCTCCCTCACTCTCCCACCCTCTCTCACACACCCCTCCCTCACTCTCCCCTCCCTCACTCTCCCCTCCCTCAGTCTCCCCTCCCTCAGTCGCCCCTCCCTCACACTCCCCTCCCTCACGCTTCCCTCCCTCAGTCTCCCCTCCCTCACTCTCCCCTCCCTCACTCTCCCCCTCCCTCAGTCTCTCCTCCCTCACTCTTCCATCCCTCAATCTCCCCTCCTCAATCTCCCCTCCCTCACTCTTCCATCCCTCACTCTCCCCTCCCTCACTCTCCCCTCCCTCAGTCTCCCCTCCCCCTCAGTCTCCTGCCTCAGTCCCCCCCCTCAGTCTCCCCTCCCTCACTCTCCCGTCCTCAGTCCCCCTCCCCCGGTTCCCGCTCACTCACTCTCCCCTCCCTTAGTCTCCCCTCCCTCACTCTCACCTCCCTCACTCTCCCCTCCCTCACTCTCCCCCTCCCTCACTCTCCCCCTCCCTAAGTCTCCTCCCTCAGTCCCCCCTCCTCAGTCTCCCCCTCCCTCACTCCTCCCTCCCTCAATACCCCCTCCCTCATGCTCCCATTCCTTACTCTCCCCCTCCCTCAGTCTCCCCTCCCTCAGTCTCCCCCCTTCCTCAGTCTCCCCTCCCTCACTCTACCCCCCTCCTCACTCTCCCCTCCGTCTCCCCTCCCTCACTCTCCCCTCTCTCACTCTCCCCTCCCTCAGTCTCCCCTCCTCAGTCTCCCCTCCCTCAGTCTCCCCTCCCCTCAGTCTCCCCTCCCTCGCTCTCCCCTCCCTCACTCTCCACTCTCTCAATCTCCCCTCCCTCAGTCTCCTCTCCCTCACTCCGCCTCCCTCACTCTCCCCTCCCTCAGTCTCTCTTCCCTCACTCCCCCCCCTCCCTCACTCTCCCCTCTCTCATTCTCCCCTCCCTCAGTCTCCCCTCCCTCACTCTCCCCTCCCTCACTCTCCCCTCCCTCAGTCTCCCCTCCCTCACTCTCCCCTCCCTGACTCTCCTCCTCCCTCACTCGCCCCTCCCTCACTCTCCCCTCCCTCACTCTCCCCCCTCCCCTCAGCCTCCCCTCCCTCAGTCGCCCCCTCCCTCACACTCCCCTCCCTCACTCTCCCCCTCCCTCAGTCTCCCCTCCCTCACTCTCCCCTCCCTCACTCTTCCATCCCTCACTCTCCCCCTCCCTCACTCTCCCCTCCCTCCACTCTCCCCTCCCCTCAGTATCCCCTCCCTCACTCTCCCCTCCCTCAGTCTCCCCTCCCTCGGTCTCCCCTCCCTCGCTCTCTCCCCTCCCTCGCTCTCCCCTCCCTCGCTCTCCCCTCCCTCAGTCTCCCTTCCCTCACTCTCTCCTCCCTCACTCTCCCCTCTCTCAGTCTCCCCTCCCTCACTCTCCCCTCCCCCACTCTCCCCTCCCTCACTCTCCCCTCCCTCACTCTCCTCCTCCCTCACTCGCCCCTCCCTCACTCTCCCCTCCCTCACTCTCCCCCTCTCTCACACACCCCTCCCTCACTCTCCCCTCCCTCAATCTCCCCCCTCCCTCAGTCTCCCCCTCCCTCAGTCGCCCCTCCCTCACGCTCCCCCTCCCTCAGTCTTCCCTCCCTCAGACTCCCCTCCCTCACTCTCCCCTCCCTCACTCTCCACCTCCGTCAGTCTCCCCTCCCTCACTCTCCCCTCCCTCACTCTTCCATCCCTCACCCTCCCCTCCCTCACTCTCCCCTCCCTCACTCTCCCCCTCCCTCAGTCTCCTCCCTCAGTCCCCCCCTCCCTCAGTCTCCCCTCCCTCACTCTCCCGTCCGTCAGTCCTCCCTCCCCCCGGTTCCACCTCACTCACTCTCCCCTCCCTCAGTCTCCCCTCCCTCACTCTCCCCTCCCTCACTCTCCCCTCCATCAGTCAGTCTCCCCTCCCTCGCTCTCCCCTCCCTCAGTATCCCCCTCCCTCACTCTCCCCTCCCTCGGTCTCCCCTCCCTCGGTCTCCCCTCCCTAGCTCTCCCCTCCCTCACTCTCCCCCTCCCTCACTCTCCCCTCCCTCACTCTCCCGTCCCTCAGTCTCCTCCCTCAGTCCCCCCTCCCTCAGTCTCCCCTCCCTCACTCTCCCGTCCGTCAGTCCTCCCTCCCCCGTTCCCCCTCACTCACTCTCCCCTCCCTCAGTCTCCCCTCCCTCACTCTCCCCTCCCTCACTCTCCCCTCCATCAGTCTCCCCTCCCTCAGTCTCCCCTCCCTCAGACACCCATCCCTCACTCTCCCCTCCCTCAGTCTCCCCTCCCTCACTCTCCCCTCCCTCAGTCTCCCCTCCCTCACACTCCCATTCGCTCACCTCCCCTCCCTCACTCTCCCCCTCCTTCAGTCTCCCCTCCATCAGTCTCTCCTCCCTCAGGATCCCCTCTCTCATTCTCCCTTCCCTCACTCTCACCTCCCACAGATTCCCCTCCCTCAGTCTCCCCTCCCTCACTCTCCCCTCTCTCAGACTACCCTCACTCACTCTCCCCTCCCTCAGTCTCCCCTCCCTCACTCTCCCCTCCCTCACTCTCCCCTACCTCAAATCCCCTCCCTCACTATCCCATCCCTCACTCTCCCCTCCTTGGTGACCCCTCCCTCATTATCCCATCCCTCACTCTCCCCTCCTCGGTGTCCCCTCCCTCAGTCTCCCTCCCTCAGCCTCCCCCTCCCTCAGTCTCCCCTCCCTCACTCTCCCCTCCCTCAGTCTCCCCTCTCTCACTCTCCCCTACCTCAGTCTCCTCTCCCTCAGTCTCCCCCTCCCTCAGTCTCCCTCCCTCAGCCTCCCCCTCCCTCAGTCACCCCTCTCTCACTCTCCCCTACCTCAGTCTCCCCTCCCTCAGTCTCCCCGTCCCTCAGTCTCCCCTCCCTCAGTCTCCCCTCCCTCACTCTCCCCTCCCTCAGTCTCCCCTCCCTCGCTCTCCCCTCCCTCACTCTCCACTCTCTCAATCTCCCCTCCCTCAGTCTCCCCTCCCTCGCTAGACCCTCCCTCACTCTCCACTCTCTCAATCTCCCCTCCCTCAGTCTCCCCTCCCTCACTCTCCCCTCACTCATTCTCCCCTCGCTCAGTCTCCCCTCCCTCACTCTCCCCTCCCTCAATCTCCTCCTCCCTCACTCGCCCCCCCTCACTCTCCCCTCCCTCACTCTCCCCCTCTCTCACACACCCCTCCCTCACTCTCCCCTCCCTCACTCTCCCCCTCCCTCAGTCTCCCCTCCCTCAGTCGCCGATCCCTCACACTCGCCTCCCTCACTCTTCCCTCCCTCAGTCTCCCCTCCCTCACTCTCCCCTCCCTCACTCTCCCCCTCCCTCAGTCTCCCCTCCCTCACTCTCCCCTCCCTCACTCTTCCATCCCTCACTCTCCTCTCCCTCCCTCTCCCCCTCCCTCACTCTCCCCTCTCTCACTCTCCCCTCCCTCAGTCTCCCCTCCCTCACTCTCCCCTCCCTCGGTCTCCCCCTCCCTCACTCTCCCCTCTCTCAATCTCCCCTCCCTCAGTCTCCCCTCCCTCACTCCCCCTCCCTCACTCTACCCTCCCTCAGTCTCCCCTCCCTAACTCTCCCCTCCCTCAGTCTCCCCTCCCTCACTCTCCCCTCCCTCGGTCTCCCCTCCCTCGCTCTCCCCTCCCTCACTCTCCCCTCTCTCAATCTCCCCTCCCTCTGTCTCCCCTCCCTCACTCCCCCTCCCTCACTCTCCCCTCCGTCACTCACCCCTCCCTCACTCGCCCCTCCCTCACTCTCCCCTCCCTCACTCTCCCCCCTCCCTCAGTCTCCCCTCCCTCACTCTCCCGTCCGTCAGTCCTCCCTCCCCCGGTTCCCCCTCACTCACTCTCCCCTCCCTCAGTCTCCCCTCCCTCACTCTCCCCTCCCTCACTCTCCCCTCCATCAGTCTCCCCTCCCTCGCTCTCCCCTCCCTCAGTATCCCCTCCCTCACTCTCCCCTCACTCGGTCTCCCCTCCCTCGCTCTCCCCTCCCTCACTCTCCCCTCCCTCACTCTCCCCTCCCTCACTCTCCCCTCCCTCAGTCTCCTCCCTCAGTCCCCCCTCCCTCAGTCTCCCCTCCCTCACTCTCCCGTCCGTCAGTCCTCCCTCCCCCGGTTCCCCCTCACTCACTCTCCCCTCCCTCAGTCTCCCCTCCCTCACTCTCCCCTCCCTCACTCTCCCCTCCATCAGTCTCCCCTCCCTCAGTCTCCCCTCCCTCAGACACCCCTCCCTCACTCTCCCCTCCCTCAGTCTCCCCTCCCTCACTCTCCCCTCCCTCAGTCTCCCCTCCCTCACACTCCCATTCGCTCACCTCCCCTCCCTCACTCTCCCCCTCCTTCAGTCTCCCCTCCATCAGTCTCCCCTCCCTCAGGATCCCCTCTCTCATTCTCCCTTCCCTCACTCTCACCTCCCACAGATTCCCCTCCCTCAGTCTCCCCTCCCTCACTCTCCCCTCTCTCAGACTACCCTCACTCACTCTCCCCTCCCTCAGTCTCCCCTCCCTCACTCTCCCCTCCCTCACTCTCCCCTACCTCAAATCCCCTCCCTCACTATCCCATCCCTCACTCTCCCCTCCTTGGTGTCCCCTCCCTCATTATCCCATCCCTCACTCTCCCCTCCTCGGTGTCCCCTCCCTCAGTCTCCCTCCCTCAGCCTCCCCCTCCCTCAGTCTCCCCTCCCTCACTCTCCCCTCCCTCAGTCTCCCCTCTCTCACTCTCCCCTACCTCAGTCTCCTCTCCCTCAGTCTCCCCCTCCCTCAGTCTCCCTCCCTCAGCCTCCCCCTCCCTCAGTCACCCCTCTCTCACTCTCCCCTACCTCAGTCTCCCCTCCCTCAGTCTCCCCGTCCCTCAGTCTCCCCTCCCTCAGTCTCCCCTCCCTCACTCTCCCCTCCCTCAGTCTCCCCTCCCTCGCTCTCCCCTCCCTCACTCTCCACTCTCTCAATCTCCCCTCCCTCAGTCTCCCCTCCCTCGCTCTCCCCTCCCTCACTCTCCACTCTCTCAATCTCCCCTCCCTCAGTCTCCCCTCCCTCACTCTCCCCTCACTCATTCTCCCCTCGCTCAGTCTCCCCTCCCTCACTCTCCCCTCCCTCACTCTCCTCCTCCCTCACTCGCCCCCCTCACTCTCCCCTCCCTCACTCTCCCCCTCTCTCACACACCCCTCCCTCACTCTCCCCTCCCTCACTCTCCCCCTCCCTCAGTCTCCCCTCCCTCAGTCGCCGATCCCTCACACTCGCCTCCCTCACTCTTCCCTCCCTCAGTCTCCCCTCCCTCACTCTCCCCTCCCTCACTCTCCCCCTCCCTCAGTCTCCCCTCCCTCACTCTCCCCTCCCTCACTCTTCCATCCCTCACTCTCCCCTCCCTCCCTCTCCCCTCCCTCACTCTCCCCTCCCTCACTCTCCCCTCCCTCAGTCTCCCCTCCCTCACTCTCCCCTCCCTTTGTCTCCCCTCCCTCACTCTCCCCTCTCTCAATCTCCCCTCCCTCAGTCTCCCCTCCCTCACTCCCCCTCCCTCACTCTACCCTCCCTCAGTCTCCCCTCCCTAACTCTCCCCTCCCTCAGTCTCCCCTCCCTCACTCTCCCCTCCCTCGGTCTCCCCTCCCTCGCTCTCCCCTCCCTCACTCCCCCTCCCTCACTCTACCCTCCCTCAGTCTCCCCTCCCTAACTCTCCCCTCCCTCAGTCTCCCCTCCCTCACTCTCCCCTCCCTCAGTCACCCATCCCTCACTCCCCCCACCCTCACTCTCCCCTCCCACACTCTCCCCTCCCTTGGTCTCCACCCTCAGTCCCCCCCTCCCTCTGTCTCCCCTCCCTCACTCTCCCCTCCCTCACTCTCCCCTCCCTCAGTCTCCCCTCCCTCACTCTTCCCTCCCTCAGTCTCCCCTCCCTCAGTCTCCCCCCCCTCAGTCTCCCCTGCCACCTAAGGAAATCCATCTAACCAATAGAGGACTAGAATACAAGGGGGTAGAAGTTATGATGCAGCTACACAAAGCCCTGGTTAGACCACACCTGGAGCACTGGGAGCAGTTCTGGGCACCGCACCTTAGGAAGGATATACTGGCCTTGGAGGGAGTGCAGCGTAGGTTTACCAGAATCACACCCGGACTCCAAGGGTTGAGTTACGAGGAGAGATTACACAAACTAGGGTTGTATTCCCTGGAATTTAGAAGGTTAAGGGGTGAATTCATTGAATCATAGAATGATTACAGCACAGAAGGAGGCCATTCGGCCCCTCGAGCCCGTGCCGGCTCTCTGCAAGAACACTTCAGCTAGTCCCACTCCCCCGCCCTTTCCACATAGCCCCGCAAATTATTTTCCTTCAACTACTTATCCAACTCCCTTTTCAAAGCCACAGTTGAGTCTGTCTCCAAACTTCCACCACCCTCTCAGGCAGAGCATTACAGATCCTGACCACTCGCTGCGTAAAATTTTTTCCCACATGTCGTCTTTGGTTCTTCTGCCAATCACCTTCAATCTGTGTCCTCTGGATCTCGACCCTCCCGCCAATGGGAACAGTTTCTCTCTGTCTGCTCTGTCCAGACCCCTCATGATTTTGAACACCTCCATCAAATCTCCCCTTAACCTTCTCTGCTCCAAGGAGAACAACCCCAGCTTCTCCAGTCTATCCACGTAACTGAAGTCCCTCATCCCTGGGACCATTCTGGTCAATCTCCCCTTAGCCTTCTCTGCTCTAAGGAGAACAATCCCAGCTTCTCCAGTCTCTCCACATCACTGAGGTCCCTCATCCCTGGGACCATTCTGGTCAATCTCCCCTTAACCTTCTCTGCTCTAAGGAGAACAACCCCAGCTTCTCCAGTCTCTCCACGTCACTGAAGTCCCTCATCCCTGGGACCATTCTGGTCAATCTCCCCTTAACCTTCTCTGCTCTAAGGAGAACAACCCGAGCTTCTCCGGTCTCTCCACATCACTGAAGTCTCTCATCCCTGGGACCATTCTGGTCAATCTCCCCTTAACCTTCTCTGCTCTAAGGAGAACAACCCCAGCTTCTCCAGTCTCTCCACATCACTGAAGTCCCTCATCCCTGGGACCATTCTGGTCAATCTCCCCTTAACCTTCTCTGCTCTAAGGAGAACAACCCCAGCTTCTCCAGTCTCTCCACATCACTGAAGTCCCTCATCCCTGGGACCATTCTGGTCAATCTGCCCTTAACCTTCTCTGCTCTAAGGAGAACAACCCCAGCTTCTCCAGTCTCTCCACGTCACTGAAGTCCCTCATCCCTGGGACCATTCTGGTCAATCTCCCCTTAACCTTCTCTGCTCTAAGGAGAACAACCCGAGCTTCTCCGGTCTCTCCACATCACTGAAGTCTCTCATCCCTGGGACCATTCTGGTCAATCTCCCCTTAACCTTCTCTGCTCTAAGGAGAACAACCCCAGCTTCTCCAGTCTCTCCACATCACTGAAGTCCCTCATCCCTGGGACCATTCTGGTCAATCTGCCCTTAACCTTCTCTGCTCCAAGGAGAACAACCCCAGCTTCTCCAGTCTCTCCACATCACTGAGGTCCCTCATCCCTGGAACCATTCTCGTAAATCTTTTCTGCATCTTCTCTCAGGCCTTCACATCTTTCCTAAAGTGTGGTGTGCAGAATTGGACACAGTACTCCAGTTTCTCCAAATATTAAGGGGAACAGATTGGGTAGAGAGAAACTATTTCTGCTGGTTGGGGAGTCTAGGACTAGGGGGCAGAGTCTAAAAATTAGAGCCAAACCTTTCAGGAGTGAAGTTCGGAAACACTTCGACACACAATGGGTGGTAGAAGTTTGGAACTCTCTTCCACAAATGGCAATTGATGCTGGGCCAATTGTGACGTAATAAAACTCACTACACACTTGGTTTCAGTATAAAGCAAGGCTTTAATCAACTTGTTTCAGAACATGGAGGTCTAGTTGTACTTCACTAGTTCCTTGTCTTACAAAATGTCCCTGGCAAGCTGGGCCCACGCCCGAGTATTTATACTGCTTGGACGGCGCCACCAGCTGGCCTTCCAGCGTTATTTCACGAGTAGTTTCTTGATGAATGATGAGATTTATAACAAATTGTTAATTTTAAGTCAGAGATTGACGGCTTTCTGTTAACCAAAGGTATTAAGGGATATAGGGCAAGGGCGGGTGGATGGAGTTAGGTCGCAGATTAGCCATGATCTCATTGGAAGATCACCACATCACTCGGTTAACGTTCCCGTGCCCAATCTCGTTCCTTCAGGCTCCCAGGGGTCCTCGCTGCTGCAAGCCAAAGAGCACACGAAATGGGAGGAGGCCCTCGAGAGATTCTGGAGCTTCGCAACCCAGATGTCCCATTCCACCCAGGAGATGATGAGCAAAATCCAGAACACAGAGCTGGACGAGCAATTCCAGTGAGTATCTCAGCACACCACAGTAGACGTTACACATCAATAGTGAGACACTCGAGGGTGAGGGACAGATTAATAACTCACGCATTAAGAAAGACTTGACTTTCTCCAGCGCCTCTCACCACCTCAGGACGTCTCAAAGCGCATTACACCCACTGAAGTACTTTTTTGAAGTGTGGTCACTGTTGTAATGTAGGAAACGCGTCAGCCAATTTGCTCACAGGAAGATCCCACAAGCAGCAATGTGACAATAACCAGAGCATCTGTTTTAGGGATATTGGTTGAGGGATAAATATTGGCCCCAGGACACCGGTGATAACTGCCCCTGCTCTTCTTCCAAATAGTGGCTGTGGAATATTTTCCCTGAGAGTGCAGACAGGGGCCTCGGTTTAACGTCTCATCCGAAAGATGGCACCTCCGACAGTGCGGCGCTCCCTCAGTACAGCCTCTGCGACAGTGCGGCGCTCCCTCAGTGCTGCCCGTCCGACACTGCAGCGCTCCCTCAATACTGCCCCTCCGACAGTGCGGCGCTCCCTCAGTACTGCCCCTCCGACAGTGCGGCGCTCCCTCAGCACTGCCCCTCCGACAGTGCGGCGCTCCCTCAGTACTGCCCCTCCGACAGTGCAGCGCTCCCTCAGTACTGCCCCTCCAACAGTGCATCGCTCCCTCAATACTGCCCCTCCGACAGTGCGGCGCCCCCTCAGACAGTGCGGTGCTCCCTCAGTACTGCCCCCCCCGACAGTGCAGCGCTCCCTCAGTACTGCCCCTCTGACAGTGCGGCACTCCCTCAGTACTGCCCCACCGACAGTGCGGCTCTCCCTCAGTACTGCCCCTCAGACAGTGCGGTGCTCCCTCAGTACTGCCCCTCCGAAAGTGCAGCACTCCCTCAGTACTACCCCTCCGACAGTGCGGCGCTCCCTCAGTACTGACCCCCACAGTGCAGCGCTCCCTCAGTACTGCCCCTTGACAGTGCGGCGCTCCCTCAGTACTGCCCCTCCAACAGTGCGGCGCTCCCTCAGTACTGACCCCCCACAGTGCAGCGCTCCCTCAGTACTGCCCCTCGACAGTGCGGCGCTCCCTCAGTACTGCCCCTCCGACAGTGCGGCGCTCCCTCAGTACTGCCCCTCCGACAGTGCATCGCTCCCTCAATACTGCCCCTCCGACAGTGCGGCGTCCCCTCAGACAGTGCGGTGCTCCCTCAGTACTGCCCCCCCGACAGTGCAGCGCTCCCTCAGTACTGCCCCTCCGACAGTGCGGCACTCCCTCAGTACTGCCCCTCAGACAGTGCGGTGCTCCCTCAGTACTGCCCCTCCGAAAGTGCAGCACTCCCTCAGTACTGCCCCTCCGACAGTGCGGCGCTCCCTCAGTACTGCCCTTCCGACAGTGCGGCGCTCCCTCAGTACTGCCCCTCCGACAGTGCGGTGCTCCCTCAGTACTGCCCCTCCGACAGTGCGGCGCTCTCTCGGTACTGCCCCTCGGACAGTGTGGCGCTCCCTCAGTACAGCCCCTCCGACAGTGTGGCACTCCATCAGTACTGCCCCTCCCACAGTGCGGTGCTCCCTCAGTACTGACCCTCCGACAGTGCGGCGCTCCCTCAATACTGCCCCTCGGACAGTGTGGCGCTCCATCAGTAGTGACCCTCCGACAGTGCGGCACTCCCTCAGTACTGCCCCTCCGACAGTGCGGCACTCCCTCAGTACTGCCCCTCCGACAGTGCGGCGCTCCCTCAGTACTGACCCTCCGACAGTGCGGCGCTCCCTCGGAAATGCCCCTCCGACAGTGCGGCGCTCCCTCAGTACCACCTCTCTGACAGTGCGGCACTCCCTCAGTACTGCCCCTCCGACAGTGCTGCACTCGGTCAGTACCGCCCCTCCGACAGTGTGGCACTCCCTCAGTACTGCCCCTCCGACAGTGTGGCACTCCGTCAGTACTGCCCCTCCCACAATGCGGTGCTCCCTCAGTACTGACCCTCCGACAGTGCGGCGCTCCCTCAGTACTGCCCCTCGGACAGTGTGGCGCTCCCTCAGTACTGCCCCTCCGGCAGTGCGGCACTCCCTCAGTACTGCCCCTCCGACAGAGCGGCACTCCCTCAATACTGCCCCTCCGACAGTGCAGCACTCCCTCAGTACTGCCCCTCCGTCAGTGCGGCGCTCCCTCAGTACTGCCCCTCCGACAGTGCTGCACTTGATCAGTACTGCCTCTCCCACAGTGCGGTGCTCCCTCAGTGCTGACCCTCCGACAGTACGGTGCTCCCTGAGTACTGCCCCTCGGACAGTGTGGCGCTCCTTCAGTACTGCCCCTCCGGCAGTGCGGCACTCCCTCAGTACTGCCCCTCCGACAGTGCGGCACTTCCTCAGTACTGCCCCTCCGACAGTGTGGCGCTCCCTCAGTGCTGCCCCTCCGACAGTGCGGCGCTCCCTCAATACTGCCCCTCCGACAGTGCAGCGCTCCCTCAGTACGGCCCCTCCGACAGTGCGGCACTCCCTCAGTACCGCCCCTCCGACAGTGCGGCGCTCCCTCAATACTGCCCCTCCGACAGTGCAGCGCTCCCTCAGTACCGCCCCTCCGACAGTGCGGCGCTCCCTCAGTGCCGCCCCTCCGACAGTGCGGCTCTCCCTCAGTACCGCCCCTCCGACAGTGCGGCTCTCCCTCTGTACCGCCCCTCCGACAGTGCGGCTCTCCCTCAGTACGGCCCCTCCGACAGTGCGGCGCTCCCTCAGTACCGCCCCTCCGACAGTGCGGCTCTCCCTCAGTACTGCCCCTCCGACAGTGTGGCCCTCCCTCAGTACCGCCCCTCCGACAGTGCGGCTCTCCCTCAGTACCGCCCCTCCGACAGTGCGGCGCTCCCTCAGTACCGCCCCTCTGACAGTGCGGCACTCCCTCAGTACTGCCCCTCCGACAGTGCGGCTCTCCCTCAGTACTGCCCCTCCGACAGTGCGGCGCTCCCTCAGTACTGCCCCACCGTCAGTGCGGCACTCCCTCAGTACTGCCCCTCCGTCAGTGCGGCACTCCCTCAGTACCGCCCCTCCGACAGTGCAGCACTCCCTCAGTACGGCCCCTCCGACAGTGCGGCGCTCCCTCAGTACCACCCCTCCGACAGTGCGGCTCTCCCTCAGTACCGCCCCTCCGACAGTGCGGCGCTCCCTCAGTACCGCCCCTCCGACAGTGCGGCTCTCCCTCAGTACTGCCCCTCCGACAGTGCGGCGCTCCCTCAGTACCGCCCCTCCGACAGTGCGGCGCTCCCTCAGTACCGCCTCTCCGACAGTGCGGCGCTCCCTCAGTACTGCCTCTCCGACAGTGCGGTGCTCCCTCAGTACGGCCCCTCCGACAGTGCGGCGCTCCCTCAGTACCGCCCCTCCGACAGTGCAGCGCTCCCTCAGTACGGCCCCTCCGACAGTGCGGCGCTCCCTCAGTACTGCCCCTCCGACAGTGCAGCACTCCCTCAGTACTGCCCCTCCGACAGTGCGGCGCTCCCTCAGTACTGCCCCTCCAACAGTGCGGCTCTCCCTCAGTACTGCCCCTCCGACAGTGTGGCGCTCCCTCAGTACTGCCCCTCCGACAGTGCAGCACTCCCTCAGTACGGCCCCTCCGACAGTGCGGCGCTCCCTCAGTACTGCCCCTCCGACAGTGCAGCACTCCCTCAGTACGGCCCCTCCGACAGTGCGGCTCTCCCTCAGTACTGCCCCTCCGACAGTGTGGCTCTCCCTCAGTACAGCACTGGGAGTGTCGGCCTCTAATTTGTGCTCAAGTCTCTGGAGTGGGGACTCGAAACCACGACCTTCTGTCTGAGAGGCGAGCATGCTGCCCACGGAGCCGCGGATGGCACCGTCCAGATGCACCATGGCGTTGCTCATCCCGTTGCCTTTCCTTCACAGGGTGCTGATCACGAACTGCATGGCTGAGCTCAACATCTCAGTCGATGACCTGCGCAGCAAACTGGGGCCGTACACGGAACGCTTC